>NC_056443.1:37062851-37145351 GCF_018296145.1 Oncorhynchus tshawytscha | reverse complement strand
TCACTCCTTCTCTCCATCTCTCTTTCTGAATCACTCCTTCTCTCCACCTGTCTTCTTCTCTCCATTGTCTCTCCTCTACCTCTGTCGTATCCCTCTGTGAGTCACTCCTTCTCTCCATTGTCTCTCCTCTACCTCTGTCGTATCCCTCCCTGAATCACTCCTTCTCTCCATTGTCTCTCCTCTACCTCTGTCGTATCCCTCTCTGAATCACTCCTTCTCTCCATTGTCTCTCCTCTACCTCTGTCGTATCCCTCTGTGAGTCACAACCTTTCTTCCAAAACCTATCTTTCCTCTTATCCTTTCCCCAAATAACTTCCTTCCTTATACTGTATATCTCTTTCTTTATCCTCTCTTCCATCATCTCCCTCATCTTTACCTCTCTATGTCCCTCTCCTCCCTACCCCGATTTCCTTATGGGCCCTGTTCAAAAGTAGTGCACTATATGGGTCTAATAGGGTGCCATTTGAGAAGCAGGCTATATCATATGTTATATAATATTATGGGATGTTGTTTTCACTGGCAGTTTTAACAAGCTACTAAAGCTAATGACGAATTAATGCTGGGCTGGTAGCAACATGTTTATTAGGGAGAGAGAAGGAGAGAAAGGGAGAGAGGCAGCGAGAGAGAGATGGATCGTCAGGCTCTGTTGTGGGACCCTAACAACCACGTTGTCGTGGTAACGAGCTTCATGCATGGCTGACTAAAGAGTATCTGGGGAGGGGGTATCTCTCTGACACATATACACACACACACACACACTTCTGTAATCTAACTAGGGTTAATGGTAACATATTCAGAGAGCTATACAACAACCTGTCTCTAGAGCCCTGACCTTAGAGAGACTTTTTTTATGTCTCTAGTTGGTTTGGTCAGGGTGTGATTTGGGTGGGCATTCTATGTTCTGTGTTTCTATGATTTTCTATTTCTTTGTGTTTGGCCGGGTGTGGTTCTCAATCAGGGACAGCTGTCTATCGTTGCCTCTGATTGGGAATTATACTTAGGTATGAAATTGAGCTGCGCTTTGGTCCGATGATTCCTCTTCCTCATCTTCAGACGACGAATACCGTTACACTGATGTTATTGACTGTTTAACGATACACTGAGTGTACAAAACATTAGGAACACCTTCCTCATAGCCACTCCCCTTTTGCCCTCTGAACAGCCTCAGTTCGTCAGGGCGCGGACTCTACACGGTGTCAAAAGCACAGCAAAAGCTTTCTTCAAAAACTCTGGACGTCGGTTATAAGATGAACGCTTCTTTTCTTTGTTCACGATATGTAGATTTCTACAAAACAATGAAAGAAAGTCGCTAAATAATGCTAATAATGCTAATAATGCTAATAATGCTAATGCTAATCACTATCAAACATACACCTGGTTATACATACCAGGATAATCACTTGAACAAATCACATTTTATTGGTCACATGGTTATGAGATGTTATTGGTCACATGGTTATGAGATGTTATTGGTCACATTGGTTAGCAGATGTTATTGGTCACATTGGTTAGCAGATGTTATTGGTCACATTGGTTAGCAGATGTTATTGGTCACATTGGTTAGCAGATGTTATTGGTCACATGGTTAGCAGATGTTATTGGTCACATGGTTAGCAGATGTTATTGGTCACAAGGTTAGCAGATGTTATTGGTCACATGGTTAGCAGATGTTATTGGTCACATTGGTTAGCAGATGTTATTGGTCACATTGGTTAGCAGATGTTATTGGTCACATGGTTATGAGATGTTATTGGTCACATGGTTAGCAGATGTTATTGGTCACATGGTTAGCAGATGTTATTGGTCACATGGTTAGCAGATGTTATTGGTCACAAGGTTAGCAGATGTTATTGGTCACATGGTTAGCAGATGTTATTGGTCACATTGGTTAGCAGATGTTATTGGTCACATGGTTAGCAGATGTTATTGGTCACATGGTTAGCAGATGTTATTGGTCACATGGTTAGCAGATGTTATTGGTCACAAGGTTAGCAGATGTTATTGGTCACATGGTTAGCAGATGTTATTGGTCACATGGTTAGCAGATGTTATTGGTCACAAGGTTAGCAGATGTTATTGGTCACATGGTTAGCAGATGTTATTGGTCACATTGGTTAGCAGATGTTATTGGTCACATGGTTAGCAGATGTTATTGGTCACATGGTTAGCAGATGTTATTGGTCACATGGTTAGCAGATGTTATTGGTCACATGGTTAGCAGATGTTATTGGTCACAAGGTTAGCAGATGTTATTGGTCACATGGTTAGCAGATGTTATTGGTCACATGGTTAGCAGATGTTATTGGTCACATGGTTAGCAGATGTTATTGGTCACATGGTTAGCAGATGTTATTGGTCACAAGGTTAGCAGATGTTATTGGTCACATGGTTAGCAGATGTTATTGGTCACATTGGTTAGCAGATGTTATTGGTCACATGGTTAGCAGATGTTATTCGTCACATGGTTAGCAGATGTTATTGGTCACATGGTTAGCAGATGTTATTGGTCACAAGGTTAGCAGATGTTATTGGTCACATGGTTAGCAGATGTTATTGGTCACATTGGTTAGCAGATGTTATTGGTCACATGGTTAGCAGATGTTATTGGTCACATGGTTAGCAGATGTTATTGCGCCAGTACAGAGACAAAGTAGAATCTCAATTCAACGGCTCAGACACAAGAGGTATGTGGCAGGGTCTACAGTCAATCACGGACTACAGGAAGAAACCCAGCCCAGTCACGGACCAGGATGTCTTGCTCCCAGGCAGACTAAATAACTTTTTTGCCCGCTTTGAGGACAATACAGTGCCACTGACACGGCCTGCAACGGAAACATGCGGTCTCTCCTTCACTGCAGCCGAAGTGAGTAAGACATTTAAACGTGTTAACCCTCGCAAGGCTGCAGGCCCAGACGGCATCCCCAGCCGCGCCCTCAGAGCATGCGCAGACCAGCTGGCCGGTGTGTTTACGGACATATTCAATCAATCCCTATACCAGTCTGCTGTTCCCACATGCTTCAAGAGGGCCACCATTGTTCCTGTTCCCAAGAAAGCTAAGGTAACTGAGCTAAACGACTACCGCCCCGTAGCACTCACATCCGTCATCATGAAGTGCTTTGAGAGACTAGTCAAGGACCATATCACCTCCACCCTACCTGACACCCTTGACCCACTCCAATTTGCTTACCGCCCAAATAGGTCCACAGACGATGCAATCTCAACCACACTGCACACTGCCCTAACCCATCTGGACAAGAGGAATACCTATGTGAGAATGCTGTTCATCGACTACAGCTCGGCATTCAACACCATAGTACCCTCCAAGCTCGTCATCAAGCTCGAGACCCTGGGTCTCGACCCCGCCCTGTGCAACTGGGTACTGGACTTCCTGACGGGCCGCCCCCAGGTGGTGAGGGTAGGCAACAACATCTCCTCCCCGCTGATCCTCAACACTGGGGCCCCACAAGGGTGCGTTCTGAGCCCTCTCCTGTACTCCCTGTTCACCCACGACTGCGTGGCCATGCACGCCTCCAACTCAATCATCAAGTTTGCGGACGACACAACAGTGGTAGGCTTGATTACCAACAACGACGAGACGGCCTACAGGGAGGAGGTGAGGGCCCTCGGAGTGTGGTGTCAGGAAAATAACCTCACACTCAACGTCAACAAAACTAAGGAGATGATTGTGGACTTCAGGAAACAGCAGAGGGAACACCCCCATCCACATCGATGGAACAGTAGTGGAGAGGGTAGCAAGTTTTAAGTTCCTCGGCATACACATCACAGACAAACTGAATTGGTCCACTCACACAGACAGCATCATGAGGAAGGCGCAGCAGCGCCTCTTCAACCTCAGGAGGCTGAAGAAATTCGGCTTGTCACCAAAAGCACTCACAAACTTCTACAGATGCACAATCGAGAGCATCCTGGCGGGCTGTATCACCGCCTGGTATGGCAACTGCACCGCCCTCAACCGTAAGGCTCTCCAGAGGGTAGTGAGGTCTGCACAACGCATCACCGGGGGCAAACTACCTGCCCTCCAGGACACCTACACCACCCGATGCTACAGGAAGGCCATAAAGATCATCAAGGACATCAACCACCCGAGCCACTGCCTGTTCACCCCGCTGCCATCCAGAAGGCGAGGTCAGTACAGGTGCATCAAAGCTAGGACCGAGAGACTGAAAAACAGCTTCTATCTCAAGGCCATCAGACTGTTAAACAGCCACCACTAACATTGAGTGGCTACTGCCAACACACTGTCAATGACACTGACTCTACTCCAGCCACTTTAATCATGGGAATCGATGGGAAATGATGTAAATATATCACTAGCCACTTTAAACAATGCTACCTTATATAATGTTACTTACCCTACATTGTTCATCTCATATGCATACGTTGATACTGTACTCTATATCATCGACTGCATCCTTATGTAATACATGTATCACTAGCCACTTTAACTATGCCACTTGGTTTACATACTTATCTCATATGTATATACTGTACTCGATATCATCTACTGTATCTTGCCTATGCTGCTCTGTACCATCACTCATTCATATATCCTTATGTACATATTCTTTATCCCCTTACACTGTGTATGACAGTAGTTTTTTTTGGAATTGTTAGTTAGATTACTTGCTCGTTATTACTGCATTGTCGGAACTAGAAGCACAAGCATTTCGCTACACTCGCATTAACATCTGCTAACCATGTGTATGTGACAAATAAAATTTGATTTGATTTGATTTGATTTGATTTGATATATTGGTCACAAGGTTAGCAGATGTTATTGGTCACATGGTTAGCAGATGTTATTGGTCACATTGGTTAGCAGATATTATTGATCACATGGTTAGCAGATGTTATTGGTCACATGGTTAGCAGATGTTATTGGTCACATGGTTAGCAGATGTTATTGGTCACATTGGTTAGCAGATGTTATTGGTCACATGGTTAGCAGATGTTATTGGTCACATGGTTAGCAGATGTTATTGGTCACATTGGTTAGCAGATGTTATTGGTCACATGGTTATGAGATGTTATTGGTCACATGGTTAGCAGATGTTATTGGTCACATGGTTAGCAGATGTTATTGGTCACAAGGTTAGCAGATGTTATTGGTCACATGGTTAGCAGATGTTATTGGTCACATTGGTTAGCAGATGTTATTGGTCACATGGTTAGCAGATGTTATTGGTCACATGGTTAGCAGATGTTATTGGTCACATGGTTAGCAGATGTTATTGGTCACAAGGTTAGCAGATGTTATTGGTCACATGGTTAGCAGATGTTATTGGTCACATGGTTAGCAGATGTTATTGGTCACAAGGTTAGCAGATGTTATTGGTCACATGGTTAGCAGATGTTATTGGTCACATTGTTTAGCAGATGTTATTGGTCACATGGTTAGCAGATGTTATTGGTCACATGGTTAGCAGATGTTATTGGTCACATGGTTAGCAGATGTTATTGGTCACATAGTTAACAGATGTTATTGGTCACATGGTTAACAGATGGTGTCAGGAAAATAACCTCACACTCAACGTCAACAAAACTAAGGAGATGATTGTGGACTGCAGGAAACAGCAGAGGGAACACCCCCCTATCCACATCGATGGAACAGTAGTGGAGAGGGTAGCAAGTTTTAAGTTCCTCGGCGTACACATCACAGACAAACTGAATTGGTCCACTCACACAGACAGCATCGTGAAGAAGGCGCAGCAGCGCCTCTTCAACCTCAGGAGGCTGAAGAAATTCGGCTTGTCACCAAAAGCACTCACAAACTTCTACAGATGCACAATCGAGAGCATCCTGGCGGGCTGTATCACCGCCTGGTACGGCAACTGCTCCGCCCACAACCGCAAGGCTCTCCAGAGGGTAGTGAGGTCTGCACAACGCATCACCGGGGGCAAACTACCTGCCCTCCAGGAGTTTTCACGTAGGAAGCTTCTCTGACTGCCTCTATCTAGTAAGACACTATCTTCCTGCCCTATGGGCCTTCTACCCAGGTAGCAACACTGTGTTCTGTCTGTCTGGTTTCATCTTCACTGAATGGGGAATAACTGAGGATACAACAGCATCTTTTGATGAACTTATCAAGACCATTTCAAGGACAGCTTTTTTCCATCTACATAACATTGCAAAAATCAGAAACTTTCCGTCTAAAAATGATGCAGAAAAATTAATCCATGCTTTTGTCACTTCTAGGTTAGACTACTGCAATGCTCTACTTTCCGGTTACCCGGATAAAGCACTAAATAAACTTCAGTTAGTCCTAAATACGGCTGCTAGAATCCTGACTAGAACCAAAAAAATGTATCATATTACTCCAGTGCTGGCCTCCATACACTGGCTTCCTGTCAAGGCAAGGGCTGATCTCAAGGTGTTACTGCTAACCTACAAAGCATTACATGGGCTTGCTCCTACCTATCTCTCTGATTTGGTCCTGCCGTACATACCTACACGTACGCTACGGTCACAAGACGCAGGCCTTCTAATTGTCCCTAGAATTTCTAAGCAAACAGCTGGAGGCAGGGCTTTCTCCTATAGAGCTCCATTTTTATGGAACGGTCTGCCTACCCATGTCAGAGACGCAAACTCAGTCTCAACCTTTAAGTCTTTATTGAAGACTCATCTCTTCAGTGGGTCATATGATTGAGTGTAGTCTGGCCCAGGAGTGGGAAGGTGAACCGAAAGGCTCTGGAGCAACGAACCGCCCTTGCTGTCTCTGCCTGCCCGGTTCCCCTCTTTCCACTGGGATTCTCTGCTTCTAACCCAATCACAGGTGCTGAGTCACTGGCTTACTGGTGCTCTTTCATGCCGTCCCTAGGAGGGGTGCGTCACTTGAGTGGGTTGAGTCACTGATGTGATCTTCCTGTCTGGGTTGGCGCCCCCCCTTGGGTTGTGCCGTGGCGGAGATCATTGTGGGCTATACTCGGCCTTGTCTCAGGATTGTAAGTTGGTGGTTGAAGATATCCCTCTAGTGGTGTGGGGGCTTTGCTTTGGCAAAGTGGGTGTCCGGGGGTGTCATCGGATGGGGCCACAGTGTCTCCTGACCCCTCCTGTCTCAGCCTCCAGTATTTATGCTGCAGTAGGTTATGTGTCGGAGTACCTTTGTTGTACCTGGAGTACTTCTCCTGTCCTATCCGGTGTCCTGTGTGAATTTAAGTATGCTCTCTCTAAATCTCTCTTTCCTTCTCTCTCTCTGAGGACCTGAGCCCTAGGACCATGCCTCAGGACTACCTGACATGATGACTCCTTGCTGTCCCCAGTCCACCTGGCCGTGCTGCTGCTCCAGTTTCAACTGTTCTGCCTGTGATTATTATTATTTGACCCTGCTGGTCATTTATGAACATTTGAACATCTTGGCCATGTTCTGTTATAATCTCCACCCGGCACAGCCAGAAGAGGACTGGCCACCCCACATAGCCTGGTTCCTCTCTAGGTTTCTTCCTAGGTTTTGGCCTTTCTAGGGAGTTTTTCCTAGCCACCGTGCTTCTACACCTGCATTGCTTGCTGTTTGGGGTTTTAGGCTGGGTTTCTGTACAGCACTTTGAGATATCAGCTGATGTACGAAGGGCTAAATAAATTGATTTGAATTGATCTGCAGAAACAGTAGGGGGTTGCACCTCACTCCTCTTACTGGTACACACAGCAACATGATGTCTGCTTCAGAAACAGTAGGGGGTTGAACCTCACTCCTCTTACTGGTACACACCGCAACATGATGTCTGCTTCAGAAACAGTAGGGGGTTGAACCTCACTCCTCTTACTGGTACACACAGCAACATGATGTCTGCTTCAGAAACAGTAGGGGTTGAACCTCACTCCTCTTACTGGTACACACCGCAACATGATGTCTGCTTCAGAAACAGTAGGGGTTGCACCTCACTCCTCTTACTGGTACACACAGCAACATGATGTCTGCTTCAGAAACAGTAGGGGTTGAACCTCACTCCTCTTACTGGTACACACTGCAATGTGATGTCTGCTTCAGAAACAGTAGGGGTTGAACCTCACTCCTCTTACTGGTACACACAGCAACATGATGTCTGCTTCAGAAACAGTAGGGGTTGAACCTCACTCCTCTTACTGGTACACACAGCAACATGATGTCTGCTTCAGAAACAGTAGGGGTTGAACCTCACTCCTCTTACTGGTACACACAGCAATGTGATGTCTGCTTCAGAAACAGTAGGGGTTGCACCTCACTCCTCTTACTGGTACACACAGCAACATGATGTCTGCTTCAGAAACAGTAGGGGTTGAACCTCACTCCTCTTACTGGTACACACCGCAACATGATGTCTGCTTCAGAAACAGTAGGGGTTGAACCTCACTCCTCTTACTGGTACACACAGCAACATGATGTCTGCTTCAGAAACAGTAGGGGGTTGAACCTCACTCCTCTTACTGGTACACACCGCAACATGATGTCTGCTTCAGAAACAGTAGGGGGTTGAACCTCACTCCTCTTACTGGTACACACAGCAACATGATGTCTGCTTCAGAAACAGTAGGGGGTTGAACCTCACTCCTCTTACTGGTACACACTGCAATGTGATGTCTGCTTCAGAAACAGTAGGGGGTTGAACCTCACTCCTCTTACTGGTACACACAGCAACATGATGTCTGCTTCAGAAACAGTAGGGGGTTGAACCTCACTCCTCTTACTGGTACACACAGCAACATGATGTCTGCTTCAGAAACAGTAGGGGTTGAACCTCACTCCTCTTACTGGTACACACAGCAATGTGATGTCTGCTTCAGAAACAGTAGGGGGTTGAACCTCACTCCTCTTACTGGTACACACTGCAATGTGATGTCTGCTTCAGAAACAGTAGGGGGTTGAACCTCACTCCTCTTACTGGTACACACAGCAACATGATGTCTGCTTCAGAAACAGTAGGGGGTTGAACCTCACTCCTCTTACTGGTACACACTGCAACGTGATGTCTCCTTCCACATGTTGCACATGACACATCTTTGACTTTACAGAATTCAGCTATGTGTCTCTGTCCTAAACATACAAAGCATCTTCCCATATTCTTTAGCTTCTCTTTGCGTGTAGCAATATTGTAGTAAGGGCAGTTTTCTGATTTGTGGTCTGCACTGTCACAAAATAGACCGTTTTGTTCCTTCTGGCTGGCTGTATGCAGTGCTGCAGCAGAGGGCATGTTGGGTCTTTTTGTTTTCATTTCATTGGAGAAGCATGACTTGTTCCATGGTTTGCTCTCTTTCTGTTGGTTGTATGATCTTGTCATTTGTAGTGCTCTCTCCCTGCTCTGAACCTCTTTCTGTAGGAAACTGATCATCTCAGACACTTTCCATTCATTATCTACTCCCCTCTGACAACTATAGTCAAGAGCTATGTCCTCTGGAATCATCTGCAGTAAGATTGGGCATAGTAGGCTTCCGTAGGTTTCTGACACTATCACCCAGTGATTCCAAGCTCCTAAATGTGAACTTCACATTCATCATATAGCCGCCTCAATGCATTTATGTCAGAGGGTTTCTTCACAGGAGATTCAGCAGCTCGGAGAACTAATCATAAGATCCCTCCTTCCAAAGCGACTACATCATCGTAGTTAATGTGTCACGCCCTGGTCTTAGTATTTTCTGTTTTCCTTATTATTTTGGTCAGGCCAGGGTGTGACATGGGTTATTTATGTGGTGGGTTTTGTCTAGGGGTTTGTTGTAGGTTATGGGATAGTGGTTAGTGGGGTTGTCTAGAATAGTCTATGGCTGCCTGGAGTGGTTCTCAATCAGAGGCAGGTGTTTATCGTTGTCTCTGATTGGGAACCATATTTAGGCAGCCATATTCTTTGAGTGTTTCATGGGTGATTGTTCTTGAGGAGAAGGAAAAGCGTAACATAATGTCTGTTAACATCAGTCCTACTAAGAAGCCAAGGCATCTCTGAGCTAATGCCAAACCAAATGATAGAAGACTGTAAACCTCTCTTTATTGTAACAGTGAATCACTGTTGTGAATAAAAGTCTCATGCTGGCTCCCAAAACTCCTGCCACATACTGACATCTCCATCGTATTTCCCAATAATCAACTTTGGAAGCCATTACTGATTGTCTGTGTGATGTGTTTGAGTGTCCCAGTGCTGGTAGGGGTTTGAGGTCCTGTGTTTTTTTTTTTTTATCACTCGTTGTACACATCTCTTCAGCATGATAACTCGCTCTTTGGAATCTTCCGTGCATGGAATCTGTGCCTCCAATCCGTCCAATGGCGTTAACTGTTCAATCCCACGATGGAGTTCAAACAAGATGTCCTCCTCAGCTGACAGAAATTCCAACAATGTCCTCAAGTGATCGGTATCCGGATTTGATTTCCACGTCGATCTGATTCAAAATCCTCGAATGGAACCCCGCTTTGTTTGGTCTCATGATTTCTGCTTCATGCTGACGTTTCTCCTCGTTTCAGTCGCTTCATTCAGTCGCTCTGATCTTCGTCGCAGCTCATACTTTTCCCGGGTTTCGGCACCAAAAATATACAATAACTATCTTCAAAGTAATGAATCGGGACGTCGGTTATAACAGAAATACAATATCTCTCAATCTCCATCACATGGCTTTCTAATACAGTTACTCTTGTACAAATGTAAACAACTGTTAAATGAAAAATATCTTTAGACACAGCCCAATGAATTAACTCTGTGACCCATTAAACAGATGCCGGCCCATGTTAACTCTACAAGGTGTTGAAAGCAGGGATACTGGCCCATGTGGACTCTACAAAGTGTTGAAAGCAGGGATACTGGTCCATGTGGACTCTACAAGGTGTTGAAAGCAGGGATGTTGGTCCATGTGGACTCTACAAGGTGTTGAAAGCAGGGATACTGGCCCATGTGGACTCTACAAGGTGTTGAAAGCAGGGATACTGGCCCATGTTGACTCTACAAGGTGTTGAAAGCAGGGATACTGGCCCATGTTGACTCTACAAGGTGTTGAAAGCAGGGATGCCGGCCCATGTTGACTCTACAAGGTGTTGAAAGCAGGGATACTGGCCCATGTGGACTCTACAAGGTGTTGAAAGCAGGGATACTGGTCCATGTGGACTCTACAAGGTGTTGAAAGCAGGGATACTGGCCCATGTGGACTCTACAAGGTGTTGAAAGCAGGGATACTGGCCCATGTGGACTCTACAAGGTGTTGAAAGCAGGGATGCCGGCCCATGTTGACTCTACAAGGTGTTGAAAGCAGGGATACTGGCCCATGTTGACTCTACAAGGTGTTGAAAGCAGGGATGCCGGCCTATGTTGACTCTACAAGGTGTTGAAAGCAGGGATGCCGGCCCATGTTGACTCTACAAGGTGTTGAAAGCAGGGATACTGGCCCATGTGGACTCTACAAGGTGTTGAAAGCAGGGATGCCGGCCCATGTTGACTCTACAAGGTGTTGAGAGCAGGGATACTGGCCCATGTGGACTCTACAAGGTGTTGAAAGCAGGGATACTGGCCCATGTGGACTCTACAAGGTGTTGAAAGCAGGGATACTGGCCCATGTGGACTCTACAAGGTGTTGAAAGCAGGGATACTGGCCCATGTGGACTCTACAAGGTGTTGAAAGCAGGGATACTGGTCCATGTGGACTCCACAAGGTGTTGAAAGCAGGGATGCCGGCCCATGTTGACTCTACAAGGTGTTGAAAGCAGGGATACTGGCCCATGTGGACTCTACAAGGTGTTGAAAGCAGGGATGCCGGCCCATGTTGACTCTACAAGGTGTTGAAAGCAGGGATACTGGCCCATGTTGACTCTACAAGGTGTTGAAAGCAGGGATGCCGGCCTATGTTGACTCTACAAGGTGTTGAAAGCAGGGATGCCGGCCCATGTTGACTCTACAAGGTGTTGAAAGCAGGGATACTGGCCCATGTGGACTCTACAAGGTGTTGAAAGCAGGGATGCCGGCCCATGTTGACTCTACAAGGTGTTGAAAGCAGGGATACTGGCCCATGTGGACTCTACAAGGTGTTGAAAGCAGGGATACTGGCCCATGTGGACTCTACAAGGTGTTGAAAGCAGGGATACTGGCCCATGTGGACTCTACAAGGTGTTGAAAGCAGGGATACTGGCCCATGTGGACTCTACAAGGTGTTGAAAGCAGGGATACTGGTCCATGTGGACTCTACAAGGTGTTGAAAGCAGGGATGCCGGCCCATGTTGACTCTACAAGGTGTTGAAAGCAGGGATACTGGCCCATGTGGACTCTACAAGGTGTTGAAAGCAGGGATACTGGCCCATGTGGACTCTACAAGGTGTTGAAAGCAGGGATACTGGCCTATGTGGACTCTACAAGGTGTTGAAAGCAGGGATGCCGGCCCATGTTGACTCTACAAGGTGTTGAAAGCAGGGATACTGGCCCATGTTGACTCTACAAGGTGTTGAAAGCAGGGATACTGGCCCATGTTGACTCTACAAGGTGTTGAAAGCAGGGATGCCGGCCCATGTTGACTCTACAAGGTGTTGAAAGCAGGGATACTGGTCCATGTGGACTCTACAAGGTGTTGAAAGCAGGCATACTGGTCCATGTTGACGCTACAAGGTGCTGAAAGCAGGGATACTGGTCCATGTTGACTCTACAAGGTGTTGAAAGCAGGGATACTGGCCCATGTGGACTCTACAAGGTGTTGAAAGCAGGGATACTGGCCCATGTGGACTCTACAAGGTGTTGAAAGCAGGGATGCTGGCCCATGTTGACTCTACAAGGTGTTGAAAGCAGGGATACTGGCCCATGTGGACTCTACAAGGTGTTGAAAGCAGGGATACTGGCCCATGTGGACTCTACAAGGTGTTGAAAGCAGGGATGCCGGCCCATGTTGACTCTACAAGGTGTTGAAAGCAGGGATACTGGCCCATGTTGACTCTACAAGGTGTTGAAAGCAGGGATACTGGCCCATGTTGACTCTACAAGGTGTTGAAAGCAGGGATGCCGGCCCATGTTGACTCTACAAGGTGTTGAAAGCAGGGATACTGGTCCATGTGGACTCTACAAGGTGTTGAAAGCAGGCATACTGGCCCATGTTGACTCTACAAGGTGTTGAAAGCAGGGATACTGGTCCATGTTGACTCTACAAGGTGTTGAAAGCAGGGATACTGGCCCATGTGGACTCTACAAGGTGTTGAAAGCAGGGATACTGGCCCATGTTGACTCTACAAGGTGTTGAAAGCAGGGATACTGGCCCATGTTGACTCTACAAGGTGTTGAAAGCAGGGATACTGGCCCATGTTGACTCTACAAGGTGTTGAAAGCAGGGATACTGGCCCATGTGGACTCTACAAGGTGTTGAAAGCAGGGATACTGGCCCATGTTGACTCCAAATGCTTCCCACAGTTGTGTGAAGTTGGCTGGATGTCCTTTAGGTGGTGGGCCATTCTTGATACATATGGGAAAAACTGTTGAGTGTGGAAAAACCCCAGCAGCGTTGCAGTTCTTGACACAAACCAGTGGAGCCTTGCACCTACTACCACACCCCGTTCAAAGGCACTTAAATATTTGGAGGGAGGGGAGATGAGATGTGTGTGTTTGCCTTAGGTTTGAACACGGCTTAGACCCATTGGTTAAACCGGCTGATCAAAACTACTGATTGGAAGGTATTGATTAACCTAGGTTTGGCATCCCAAATGGCACTCTGTTCCCTATCTAATGCCCTACTTCTGACCAGGGCCCTTAGGGGCACTAGATAGGGAATAGGATGCGATTTGGGACGTAGGCTATAGACTGATCGGTAGGGGGAAGGGATGAGACGTGGTTGACTGCTGCTTACTGAGGGATTAGACACACACACACACACACACACACACACACACAGGGAGAGATCAGGGATGGTTAGCCTGTTGAGTTAACAGCTTAGCGCTGCGGCTCGGAACAACAAGTGGAAGTTTGAGTTTACAGAAGAAAATAAAGTTTTTCTCTAGTGGATTCTAAACGATAAAGATTCTAAACGATAAAGATTCTAAACGATAAAGATTCTAAACGATAAAGATTCTAAACGATAAAGATTCTAAACGATAAAGATTCTAAATGATAAAGATTCTAAACGATAAAGATTCTCAATCTAAGAGATTGATTCCTCCTTACCTCTGTTTTCCTTTAGTACGAATTAAATGGGTGAGTAGGTAGAGGAATAAACAAGTATGCAGATAAAGTCACCCGGGAATCTAAGATCGGGACGTGTAGCGTGTGTAGTGTGTGTGTATGTGTGTAGTGTGTGTGTGTGTATGTTTGTGTATGTGTGTGATAAGGGGTAGGCGGATGCAACCACTAAAAGCATTAAACAAATGAAAGCCAAGGCATCTCTGAGCTATGCCAAACCAAACGATAGAAGCCTGTAAAAAAATGACTGGTTTGGCAATGTCCGCGCCACACACACAGACACACAGACAGTTTTTAATCCCATTTATCGCTGTTGACGGAGGGAGACATGGGGAGAGAGTGGAGAGACAGGGTGGAGACAGGAGAGCATGTAGAGGCACCAGAGAGAGGTTATGTCCCAAATAACACCCTATTGTAGAGCACTACTTGTGACCAGGGCTCATTTCCCCACTCTATAAGGGGTCAGAGTTCACAGCCTATCTTGTGACCAGGGCTCATATCCCCACTCTATAAGGGGTCAGAGTTCACAGCCTATTTTGTGACCAGGGCTCATATCCCCACTCTATAAGGGGTCAGAGTTCACAGCCTATCTTGTGACCAGGGCTCATATCCCCACTCTATAAGGGGTCAGAGTTCACAGCCTATCTTGTGACCAGGGCTCATATCCCCACTCTATAAGGGGTCAGAGTTCACAGCCTGTCTGTCGTACTCTGTTGACTAGTCTAAGGGCTAAAGTGGAGTGGCTTTAATATTCCCCAACATCTCCATAACCCCTCTTTCAACTGTCTCCTCTCCGCTGCAATACAACACAGAGGCAGGTCAAACTACTGCGCTCTACCGCAATATTACACAGATCATCGGAAACATTGAATCATCTGCGTAAACTAGGAATATGGAAATTCTACATCTCTTCTTTCTACATTGACGTATTCTATTAGAAATAATAAGATTGGGAGGAAAAACAATAAAGGGTTGGTTTTAAATATAACATTTGTTATGTGAAGATGGAAATTCTCCTGTGGAAATGAGTCTTAGTCCAGAACATAGTTTGTGTGTTATAATAAGACAATAATAAGATAGAAATTATGATTGAAGGTAATAATATACAATATAATAAAGATCATTTCTATCTTCGTATAACCAATGTGATTGAAGGTGTTAAACAAATGAATTCTACACATTTCGTTGCGATGATACATTTTGTTTGCAGTTTTAAAGCGATTTTTTTTTTGCAATTCTACACATTTTGTCATGGTATCTAAGTGAGAGGGACTCAATAGGGCCCCCTGGAGGTTAGTACGTGCCCTGCATGTGCCGTAAGCTAATTCAGCCTCTACAAGGTTCAAATAGCAGAATAACTTACCGAGGTAACATGTACATGTAGGTTGAATGATTTCTGTGATTATTTAGTTAGTTAGTAAATAAATTATTAAGCCAATTGATGTATGGATGATTCATAGTGAAGACTGGGTTCGTGAAGATAACCAACAATTTACGACGTTTGGAATGAGACTGACGTGAGGTAAAGAATAAACAGTTGGGAACAACCTAATGAATTCAGGGCTTGTAAAATTGTACCAAGGATCAAATGTAAGCTTTCAACCTTAATAAGACCCACCAATTATTTTATTATTTTATCAAAACAGTTTAACCTGCTTTTATGCAAAAATAACTCATCTGACTTTCAAGTCTGTCTATGAAGATGTCATTTTTGTTCCAAATATAACCAGAACCATGAATAATGCACATTCACTAACGATGACCGACTTCTGGTAGCAGGCATTCTAAAACATTACCACGGCATTCTATAACATTACCACGGCATTCTATAACATTACCACGGCATTCTAGAACATTACCACGGCATTCTAGAACATTACCACGGCATTCTAGAACATTACCACGGCATTCTAGAACATTACCACGGCATTCTAAAACATTACCACGGCATTTCTATAACATTACCACGGCATTCTAAAACATTACCACGGCATTCTAGAACATTAACACGGCATTCTAGAACATAACCACAGCATTCTAGAACATTACCACAGCATTCTAGAACATTACCAAGTTAATCTAGAACATTACCACAGCATTCTAGAACATTACCACAGCATTCTAGAACATTACCACAGCATTCTAGAACATTACCAAGTTATTCTAGAACATTACCACAGCATTCTAGAACATTACCACAGCATTCTAGAACATTACCAAGTTATTCTAGAACATTACCACAGCATTCTAGAATATTACCACAACATTCTAGAACATTACCACAGCATTCTAGAACATTACCACAGCATTCTAGATAATTACCACATCATTCTAGAACATTACCACAGCATTCTAGAACATTACCAAGTTATTCTAGGATATTACCACAACATTCTAGAACATTACCACAGCATTCTAGAACATTACCACAGCATTCTAGATAATTACCACATCATTCTAGAACATTACCACAGCATTCTAGAACATTACCAAGTTATTCTAGAACATTACCACGGCATTCTAGACCATTACCACAGCATTCTAGAATATTACCACAACATTCTAGAACATTACCACAGCATTCTAGAACATTACCACGGCATTCTAGACCATTACCACAGCATTCTAGAACATTACCAAGTCATTCTAGAACATTACCACAGCATTCGAGGACATTACCAAGTTAGTCTAGAACATTACCACAGCATTCTATAACATTACCACGTTATTCTAGAGCATAACCACAGCATTCTAGAACATTACCACAGCATTCTAGAACATTACCACAGCATTCTAGAACATTAACACGTTATTCTAGAACATTACCACATTATTCTAGAACATTACCACAGCATTCTAGAACATTACCAAGTTATTCTAGAACATTACCACAGCATTCTAGAACATTACCACAGCATTCTAGAACATTACCACAGCATTCTAGAACATTACCACAGCATTCTAGAACATTACCACAGCATTCTAGAAAATTACCACGTTATTCTAGAACATTACCACGGCATTCTAGACCATTACCACAGCATTCTAGAATATTACCACAGCATTCTAGAACATAATCATAGCATTCTAGAACATTACCACAGCATTCTAGAACATTACCACAGCATTCTAGAACATTACCACAGCATTCTAGAACATTACCACAGCATTCTAGAACATTACCACAGCATTCTAGAACATTACCACGGGTCTCATTAACAATCTCTCAAGCACAAGTCCACTGTCAGTGAGAAGCCTGCTGGTCTTTATATTTAACTTGGATCGATTTGCTTCCTAACAAGGTAGGACAGTTAAACTGTTATGAACACACCTCTCTGTCAAGTCTGTTGACTTTGATGTAGATGTAGATGTTGAAATCAAGCGGCTTTCCTGGATAAGATGCTACTTTCTCAGAATGAGAACGAGTTGACAGAAACGTAGCATTTTCCTGGATAAGATGCTAATTTCTCCGAATGAGAACGAGTTGACAATCCCTCAGACAAACGCATATTTTTATGCTCAGAACAGACTACACAGCTGACACATAACAGTCTGTGGCCAAACGCAGAGCGACAGAAACAGAGCATTTTCCACCATCAGGTTCGTTGATTCTCCCGTCTTAGTCGAGTCTATTCTGTTCAGCATTTTTGAGAGTTGAGACATAAAAAGAGACTTGTTACAACGGCTAAGTTCTCTATCACAGTAAATAATGTCTCGTTGTGTTTCCATATGACAGATTTTGTGTCGGACCAAACCTCAAATATAAATAGCGAGTTGTGTCTGTGGAGTGAGAAGGTACACAGTGACCACAGCACAGAAGGAGGAGGGGCTTGGTGTCTGTGGAGTGAGAAGTTACACAGTGACCACAGCACAGAAGGAGGAGGGGCTTGGTGTCTGTGGAGTGAGAAGGTACACAGTGACCACAGCACAGAAGGAGGAGGGGCTTGGTGTCTGTGGAGTGAGAAGGTACACAGTGACCACAGCACAGAAGGAGGAGGGGCTTGGTGTCTGTGGAGTGAGAAGGTACACAGTGACCACAGCACAGAAGGAGGAGGGGCTCGGTGTCTGTGGAGTGAGAAGGTACACAGTGACCACAGCACAGAAGGAGGAGGGGCTTGGTGTCTGTGGAGTGAGAAGGTACACAGTGACCACAGCACAGAAGGAGGAGGGGCTTGGTGTCTGTGGAGTGAGAAGGTACACAGTGACCACAGCACAGAAGGAGGAGGGGCTTGGTGTCTGTGGAGTGAGAAGGTACACAGTGACCACAGCACAGAAGGAGGAGGGGCTCGGTGTCTGTGGAGTGAGAAGGTACACAGTGACCACAGCACAGAAGGAGGAGGGGCTTGGTGTCTGTGGAGTGAGAAGGTACACAGTGACCACAGCACAGAAGGAGGAGGGGCTTGGTGTCTGTGGAGTGAGAAGGTACACAGTGACCACAGCACAGAAGGAGCGAAGGAGACGAGACCAAAAAGACAAGCAGTTATCAAATCGGAAACATAATGTGTTTAGAACATAGATTTTAATCAAATGAATTCGATATATATATATCACCCAGCCCAGAACTGAATCTTGCACCCACACAAGATGAGCAGTCAATCTGTTGCTATCAGAGTAGATGTGAACTTGCCCACCTCAACACACATACCAAACTCTTGTAACTGAATGTTGTTGCTTTAGTTCTGTTTATAGAGCTGTTAAGAGTTCTGGCTATTTATGAATTGTTCTGTCTGGATAAAGTTATCAAGCAGGCTTCATTTGATGTAGAGTACCAGACAATTAGTTATCTATCTATCTATGTCTCTCTCTCTCTCTATAGTACCAGACAATTAGTTATCTATCTATATCTCTCTCTCTCTATATAGTACCAGACAATTAGTTATCTATCTATCTATGTCTATATCTCTCTCTCTCTCTATAGTACCAGACAATTAGTTATCTATCTATCTATGTCTCTCTCTCTCTCTATAGTACCAGACAATTAGTTATCTATCTATATCTCTCTCTCTCTATATAGTACCAGACAATTAGTTATCTATCTATCTATGTCTATATATCTCTCTCTCTCTATAGTACCAGACAATTAGTTAACGGATTTCAAGTTTGTCCATAGAAGACCAACAGACACCCCCTTCTCTCTCTCTCTCTCTACCCATTCACCTCTAACACAATCCTTAAAGCAATGCTAGCCCAGTCTACTGGCTACTGATAGGACTAGAGACTGATAGTCTAACAACACGCTAATAAGCTTCTTCTAGACCTAAGTTACCATTCTGGTGATACATCAGGCTACGAGCAGAGTCATTAGAATACATCAAACAGACTGATCCACTAAATGTCAAATCTAAAATCATTTGGAAAAGGCTTCACCTCTCGAGCCTTCCTCTAGACGGGAAAGGTTTTCGCAGGTTCCTTCAGGTCATCCTCGTGCCACCAAGTCCGAGCAGGAATCTGAAGGAGGACATGACACTCTGCTTCAGCATGCTTTCAAGCTGCGTGGTGAGCTAGCGCTCTCTCTCTCTCTCACTACGCTCCTCTCTTCACTCTACACGCTGGTGAGCTCTCTCTGTCTCTCTCTCTGTCTCTCTGTCTGTCTGTCTCTCTCTCTCTCTCGCTGTCTCTCTCTCTCTCTCTGTCTCTCTGTCTGTCTGTCTCTCTCTCTCTCTCTCTGTCTGTCTCTCTCTCTCTCTGTCTCTCTCTCTCTCCCCATCTCTCTCTCTCTCCCCCGTCTCTCTCTCTCTCTCTCTCCGTCTCTCTCTCCGTCTCTCTCTCTCTCTCTCTCTCTCTCTCCCTCTCTCTCTCACTACGCTCCTCTCTTCACTCTACATGCTGGTGAGCTCTCTCTGTCTCTCTCTCTCTCTCTCTCTCTGTCTCTCTCTCTCTGTCTCTCTCTCTCTGTCTCTCTCTCCGTCTGTCTCTCTCTCTCTCTCTCTGTCTGTCTCTCTCTCTCTCCGTCTCTCTCTCCCCATCTCTCTCTCTCTCCCCGTCTCTCTCTCTCTACGTCTCTCTCTCTCCCCGTCTCTCTCTCTCTCTCTCTCGTCTCTCTCTCTCTCTCTCTCTCTCTCTCCCCCCCCGTCTCTCTCTCTCTCTCTCCCCCCCGTCTCTCTCTCTCTCTCCCCCCCTCTCTCTCTCTCTCTCTCTCTCCCTCTCTCTCTCTCACTACGCTCCTCTCTTCACGCTACACGCTGGTGAGCTCTCTCTCTTTCCTTCTCTCCACACCGGGCACAGACGTCAGTTCAACGTCTAATTTTGACTTACATGTGGTTGATTTGTTAACTAATGTGAAATCTATTTCATTGGATGGTTAAAAGTTGGGTGAAAATAATACAAAATGCCCTTTAATGTTGATGACTTTAGATCCAATCAATTTTCATTGTTTCAGCTCATCACATAGATCTTCGTTGTTGAAATGAGTTGGAAACAATGTTGATTCAACCTTTTTTTTTTTTGACCAAGGGGATCTCTCATTTTCTCCCTCCCGCTCTCTCTCACACACACTTCACTCTTCATTTAAAAAAAAAAAAAATAAAACACTAATACATTTATTATATATATTTTTTAAACATTTTGATTGAAACAGTCAACACACACAAGGAGACACACAGAGGCACGCCGCTGGGAACTCAAAGAGCAGAACAGGACGAGCATCCCTCCGCGCAAAGAAATCTGTCTTCTGTTCTATACCGCTCTCGCTCCTCAGACCGACATATTTATCTTCCTTTCTAACTCTCTCTTTGACTCACCCTACTCAGAGAAACACCAATGACATCCTCCTCTCTTTTAAGGTGAAACACCAATGATATCCTCCTCTTTTAAGGTGAAACACCAATGACATCCTCCTCTTTTAAGGTGAAACACCAATGACATCTTCCTCTCTTTTAATGTGAAACACCAATGATATCCTCCTCTTTTAAGGTGAAACACCAATGACATCCTCCTCTTTTAAGGTGAAACACCAATGACATCCTCCTCTCTTTTAAGGTGAAACACCAATGACATCCTCCTCTATCCATGTGAAACACCAATGACATCCTCCTCTCTTAAGGTGAAACACCAATGACATCCTCCTCTTTTAAGGTGAAACACCAATGACATCCTCCTCTTTTAAGGTGAAACACCAATGACATCCTCCTCCTCTCTTTCATCTGAAACACCAATGATATCCTCCTCTTTTAAGGTGAAACACCAATGACATCCTCCTCTTTTAAGGTGAAACACCAATGACATCCTCCTCTTTTAAGGTGAAACACCAATGACATCCTCCTCTCTTAAGGTGAAACACCAATGACATCCTCCTCTTTTAAGGTGAAACACCAATGACATCCTCCTCTTCTCTTTAAGGTGAAACACCAATGACATCCTCCTCTTTCCTCCTCTTTTAAGGTGAAACACCAATGACATCCTCCTCTTTTAAGGTGAAACACCAATGACATCCTCCTCTTTTAAGGTGAAACACCAATGACATCCTCCTCTCTTAAGGTGAAACACCAATGATATCCTCCTCTCTCCATGTGAAACACCAATGACATCCTCCTCCTCTCTTTCATCTGAAACACCAATGACATCCTCCTCTCTTTTAAGGTGAAACACCAATGACATCCTCCTCTCTTCTCTTCCATGTTGTAACGAAATTCGTCTTCCTCTGACGAGGAGTTCGATCTGACCAATGTGCAGCGTGGTAAGTGTTCGTCATTTTTAATGAAAAGACACTGAACACGAAAAAACAAAAAAAAAAGTGAAAGAACGAAACGAAAACGAAACAGTTCTGTCTGGTGAAGACACAGAAAACAATCACCCACAACTCAAGTCGGGAAAAACAGGCTGCCTAAGTATGGTTCTCAATCAGAGACAACGAACGACACCTGCCTCGGATTGAGAACCATACTAGGCCAAACACATAAATACTACATAGAAAAAATAACATAGACTACCCACCCCAACTCACGCCCTGACCAAACTAACACAATTATTTATTATTATTATGTTTTATTTAACTAGGCAAATCAGTTAAGAACAAATTCTTATTTATAATGACGCACTACCCCGGGACTTCCAATCATGGCCGGATGTGATACAGCCTGGAATCAAACCAGGGACTGTAGTGACACCTCTTGCACTGAGATGCAGTGCCTTAGACCGCTGCGCCACTCGGGAGCCAGCTAGTTAATATTAGCCTTCTACATCTAGCTACATATTGAACTTCCATCCTCTCAGGTCAGGGGCACAACAATGAATGAATTTATGGTTGGATCAGAATCACTGTTATAATCATTGACCAGTACGGAGAACTAAGTAAAACCATAAGTCCAAATCCCCATCTCCATCCAGGGATGATTTAGGAATGAGCATATTTTAGCTAGCTAGCCAGTCACCGGAGGACAACAACACAACGAGATGCAACAATTATACTTTTTTTCTGTCAATGATGTTTCGCTTTGACGTGATGTGATTGGTGTGAAGCCAAATGCAAAATGGTTTCCCTTGGCATGTTTTTGTTTGTTGGTGCAGCAGGACCAATCACAGTTGAGCTCGATCAGTCTAGCTCAAAGCTAATTGGTTAAAGAATTAATGTATACTCTTTTTGACCAGACAGCAACAGATAAATGACCTACACATATAGAGACAGAGGGGGTGCTGTTTCGATCACTCGGATGCTTCCCCAGGGGGTGAGAGACATTCAGCCTCTTGTGAATTGAAGGAAAACAACGCATCACAGAGAGACGAAAGATCCAATATTGTATGTTATTTATTTAATATTTATATTCTTCTGGGAAGCCTGGCTTCCCGTGGCTTCCATGAACACATGCCACTGAGGTTGTTGTCACGTAGCTAGCAGTGGTGGGTGCGGAGAGAGCAGAGGTTTAGAGAAAACCTTATTTACTCCGGTAAGGTCACACCAACAACAACAACAACAGGTGAAAATAATGACCAACCCCAAAACAGGACACCAAACATCCACAAACAGAACAGAGAACAAGCCCGCACAAAAGCAGTTCGGGCATAAAAGGCTTGCATAGCCCTAAACCAAACTGAGAGATCGAGAGCTGATAGGTGGAAAATCAGGAAATCAGTCCATTCCTTTTCCCCCACAATCCTATAACAGCTACAGCTACAGGTTCATATTTTCATATTCGTTGCTGTTGTTGGAACAGACCAGTTAATAGCTATCAACTCTCACAGTCTCACGGCAAATTTCGAAGTGTTTAAAGTTACGTTTAAAGCATTGACGCTGAATGGTTAAGGTAAGGGGTAAGATTTGGATTTGGGCTTAAAACAATCGTATAAAACAACTATCTATTGGTAGATTTGAACTTGCAGCCTTTGGAATCAGAGGCAAGTGCACATTCCCATCCTCCGTCGAATACTGACTTGTTTCACGGGTGACCTGGCTACTGAGTAATACTCCATACTGCAGTGGTGAGAAGGAGGAGGAAGAGGAGGAAGAGGAGGAGAAGCACTCGCTATGCGTGGCCGGTAAGCACTGCCAGCGAGGTTTCCGCGGCTTGGATCAGCGCCAGCTCCGTGGGCTCTGTATCCTGTGGCGGGGGTGTGTGTGTGTGTGTTGCTGCGGTTGTCATGGTGCCAATTGGAGTGTGGTACCTTTGTTGCTGCGGAGATGAGATGAGTTGTGGTAACTTGGTTGCTGTGGAGATGAGATGAGATGTGGTAACTTGGTTGCTGTGGAGATGAGATGAGATGAGTTGTGGTAACTTGGTTGCTGTGGAGATGAGATGAGATGAGATGAGATGTGGTAACTTGGTTGCTGTGGAGATGAGATGAGATGAGATGAGATGAGTTGTGGTAACTTGGTTGCTGTGGAGATGAGATGAGATGAGATGAGATGAGTTGTGGTAACTTGGTTGCTGTGGAGATGAGATGAGATGAGTTGTGGTAACTTGGTTGCTGTGGAGATGAGATGAGATGAGTTGTGGTAACTTGGTTGCTGTGGAGATGAGATGAGATGAGATGTGGTAACTTGGTTGCTGTGGAGATGAGATGAGATGTGGTAACTTGGTTGCTGTGGAGATGAGATGTGGTAACTTGGTTGCTGTGGAGATGAGATGAGATGAGATGAGATGTGGTAACTTGGTTGCTGTGGAGATGAGATGAGATGTGGTAACTTGGTTGCTGCGGAGATGAGATGAGATGTGGTAACTTGGTTGCTGTGGAGATGAGATGAGCGTGGAGGCTCTCTCAGTCCTGTTCTCTTCACTGCAGCTCTCTTTTGCTCTATCCTCCCTCGCTCTCTCTTTACCCCTCTCTCCTTTTCTCTTCCTGCTTACCGAGACCACCACCCAAGTCCCATCTCATTACAATGTCTGTTACCGTGACCACCACCCAAGTCCAATCTCATTACAATGTATGTTACCGTGACCACCACCCAAGTCCCATCTCATTACAATGTCTGTTACCATGACCACCACCCAAGTCCCATCTCATTACAATGTCTGTTACCATGACCACCACCCAAGTCCCATCTCATTACAATGTCTGTTACCATGAACACCACCCAAGTCCCATCTCATTACAATGTCTGTTACCATGACCACCACCCAAGTCCCATCTCATTACAATGTCTGTTACCACGACCACCACCCACGTCCCATCTCATTACAATGTCTGTTACCATGACCAACACCCAAGTCCCATCTCATTACAATGTCTGTTACCACGACCACCACCCACGTCCCATCTCATTACAATGTCTGTTACCATGACCACCACCCAAGTCCCGTCTCATTACAATGTCTGTTACCATGACCACCACCCAAGTCCCGTCTCATTACAATGTCTGTTACCACGACCACCACCCAAGTCCCATCTCATTACAATGTATGTTACCATGACAACCACCCAAGACCCATCTCATTACATTGTCTGTTACCATGACAATCGAAACTGGCAAGCAGTTTCAGTTCCCCTGCAAGGCTTGATGTCCTCGACCCAGACCTCCTTCCATAGACCCCCACTTAATCACACCTGTCAATCAACTCAGAAGGCGGACCTATCACCCCATAGACCAGGGATGGGCAACTGGTGGTCCGACCCCCTTCTGAATTCCCTCGGATGAATCCCCCCTTAAAAAATATATACTTTTAAAAAAACTTTTTGGGGGTGGGGCTCAGTTGGGGTCTCAACTTACTGTTGCTAGGTAGAACAGTAGAATACACAACGTGCAATTTAGAAATGTGGCTGTGCATCAATCAATCAATCAATCAATCAAATGTATTTATAAAGCCCTTCTTACATCAGCTGATATCTCAAAGTGCTGTACAGAAACCCAGCCTAAAACCCCAAACAGCAAGCAATGCAGGTGTAGAAGCACGGTGGCTAGGAAAAACTCCCTAGAAAGGCCAAAACCTAGGAAGATACCTAGAGAGGAACCAGGCTCTGAGGGGTGGCCAGTCCCCTTCTGGCTGTGCGGGGAGGAGATAAGAAAACCTAGGAAGAAACCTAGAGAGGAACCAGGCTATGAGGGGTGGCCAGTCCCCTTCTGGCTGTGCAGGGTGGAGATCAGAGAACCTAGGAAGAAACCTAGAGAGGAACCAGGCTATGAGGGGTGGCCAGTCCCCTTCTGGCTGTGCAGGGTGGAGATCAGAGAACCTAGGAAGAAACCTAGAGAGGAACCAGGCTATGAGGGGTGGCCAGTCCCCTTCTGGCTGTGCAGGGAGGAGATAAGAGAACCTAGGAAGAAACCTAGAGATCAGCAGTTTCTCTCTTATATCAGTCACTGATAGTCAGTCAATTAGTACATGTCAGCTACATTTTTTTCTTCGATGAATGAATTAGTCTAGTCAGCTAACTAAACTTTGTTATCATGTTCAAATTACCTCCATTGATTTTGTTAGTCACTCTCACTCTGGGTCCTGTATGATTCAGAGTATCTGGGTCCTGTATGGCTCACAGAGTATCTGGGTCCTGTATGGCTCACAGAGTATCTGGGTCCTGTATGGCTCACAGAGTATCTGGGTCCTGTATGGCTCACAGAGTATCTGGGTCCTGTATGGCTCACAGAGTATCTGGGTCCTGTATGGCTCACAGAGTATCTGGGTCCTGTATGGCTCAGAGTATCTGGGTCCTGTATGGCTCAGAGTATCTGGGTCCTGTATGGCTCACAGAGTATCTGGGTCCTGAATGGCTCAGAGTATCTGGGTCCTGTATGGCTCACAGAGTATCTGGGTCCTGTATGGCTCACAGAGTATCTGGGTCCTGTATGGCTCAGAGTATCTGGGTCCTGTATGGCTCAGAGTATCTGGGTCCTGTATGGCTCACAGAGTATCTGGGTCCTGTATGGCTCAGAGTATCTGGGTCCTGTATGGCTCACAGAGTATCTGGGTCCTGTATGGCTCAGAGTATCTGGGTCCTGTATGGCTCACAGAGTATCTGGGTCCTGTATGGCTCACAGAGTATCTGGGTCCTGTATGGCTCAGAGTATCTGGGTCCTGTATGGCTCAGAGTATCTGGGTCCTGTATGGCTGACAGAGTATCTGGGTCCTGTATGGCTCAGAGTATCTGGGTCCTGTATGGCTCAGAGTATCTGGGTCCTGTATGGCTCACAGAGTATCTGGGTCCTGTATGGCTCACAGAGTATCTGGGTCCTTCATGGCTCAGAGTACCTGGGTCCTGTATGGCTCAGAGTATCTGGGTCCTGTATGGCTGACAGAGTATCTGGGTCCTGTATGGCTCAGAGTATCTGGGTCCTGTATGGCTCAGAGTATCTGGGTCCTGTATGGCTCACAGAGTATCTGGGTCCTGTATGGCTCACAGAGTATCTGGGTCCTGTATGGCTCAGAGTATCTGGGTCCTGTATGGCTCAGAGTATCTGGGTCCTGTATGGCTCAGAGTATCTGGGTCCTGCATGGCTCACAGAGTATTTGGGTCCTGTATGGCTCAGAGTATCTGGGTCCTGTATGGCTCAGAGTATCTGGGTCCTGTATGGCTCACAGAGTATCTGCGTCCTGTATGGCTCACAGAGTATCTGGGTCCTGTATGGCTCACAGAGTATCTGGGTCCTGTATGGCTCAGAGTATCTGGGTCCTGAATGGCTCAGAGTATCTGGGTCCTGTATTGCGGACAGAGTATCTGGGTCCTGTATTGCGGACAGAGTATCTGGGTCCTGTATGGCTCAGAGTATCTACTTAGATATATTCTAGTTGCTCTACTTAAATGTCACACTCACTATCTCCTGTTTCTTCACTCCAGTAGTGTCCTGGTTTGCTCCCTATGACCCAGGACGACGTGACCCAGAACGACGTGACCCAGGACGACGTGACCCAGAACGACGTGACCCAGATCGACGTGACCCAGAACGACGTGACATCCAGCGTGACCCAGGACGACCTGACCCAGGACGACGTGACCCAGGACGACCTGACCCAGGACGACGTGACCCAGGGCGACGTGACCCAGGGCGACCCGATACAGGACGACGTGACCCAGGACGACGTGACCCAGAACGACGTGACCCAGGACGACGTGACCCAGAACGACGTGACCCAGAACGACGTGACCCAGGACGACGTGACCCAGGGCGACGTGACCCAGGACGACGTGACCCAGAACGACGTGACCCAGAACGACGTGACTTCCAGCGTGACCCAGAACGACGTCACCCCCAGCGTGACCCAGAACGAATTGACCCCAGCGTGTCCCAGGACGACGTGACCCCCAGCCTGACCCAGGACGACGTGACCCGCAGCGTGACCCAGGACAACATGACCCCCAGCGTGACCCAGAACGACGTGACCCCAAGCGTGACCCAGAACGACGTGACCCCAGCGTGACCCAGAGCGACGTGACCCCGAGCGTGACCCAGGACGACGTGACCCAGAACGACCTGACCCCCAGCGTGACCCAGAACGACGTGACCCCCAGCGTGACCCAGAACGACGTGACCCCCAGCGTGACCCAGAACGACGTGACCCCCAGCGTGACCCATAATGACGTGACCCCCAACGTTACCCAGAACGACGTGTTCCCCAGCGTGACCCAGGACGGTGACCCCAGCGTGACCCAGGACGTGACCTCCAGCGTGACCCAGGACAACGTGACCCCCAGCGTGACCCAGAACAACGTGACCCCCAGCGTGACCCAGGACGACGTGACCCCTAGCGTTACCCAGGACGATCTCTTCAAGTAGAAATAGAAAAGTACCTCGTAATACCTGTTTTTCAAGGTAATATTATATTTCAGACAATTGCGTTTGTATTTAATTTCAATCCAGCTCGTATTCTACAGCATAATATAACAGACAAGAGTATTTTAATCACGCTTTTCATTTCCGGAAAAATGTGTGTGTGTGAGAGAGTGGGAGTGTGTGAGAGAGAGAGCGAGAGATATGGAGAGAGCGAGAGATGGAGAGAGAGAGAGCGATGGAGAGCGAGAGAGAGAGGGAGAGAGGGAGGGAGAGAGAGATTGCATGTGCAACTGGGACAGTAGATTGCGTGTTCCTAAAGACAGACGTGAAGTTCCTCATCTGGCCACCAGGGGGACTCATTGAGGCTAGTCTGGTGTGCTGTGTGCTCAGCATGAGGAGATATCATTGATATCGGCCCTAACAACCGAATAAACCTCCCTGCTTGTGGGACCATTTAGCATGCTCATTGGCCGACAAACTAAACAAAAGAGTCACCTCTCTCATTATAACTCTCCTTTCTCTGTTACAAAGCAGCTATGATACCAAATTAAATAAAATTGTATTCGTCTTCTGGATATATACACTGGGTACCAGGTAATAACCTGGCTATATACACTGGGTACCAGGTAATAACCTGGCTGTATACACTGGGTACCAGGTAATAACCTGGCTATATACACTGGGTACCAGGTAATAACCTGGCTGTATACACTGGGTACCAGGTAATAACCTGGCTGTATACACAGGGTACCAGGTAATAACCTGGCTGTATACACAGGGTACCAGGTAATAACCTGGCTGTATACACAGGGTACCAGGCAATAACCTGGCTGTATACACTGGGTACCAGGTAATAACCTGGCTGTATACACAGGGTACCAGGTAATAACCTGGCTGCATACACAGGGTACCAGGTAATAACCTGGCTGTATACACAGGGTACCAGGTAATAACCTGGCTGTATACACTGGGTACCAGGTAATAACCTGGCTGTATACACAGGGTACCAGGTAATAACCTGGCTGTATACACAGGGTACCAGGTAATAACCTGGCTGTATACACAGGGTACCAGGTAATAACCTGGCTGTATACACAGGGTACCAGGTAATAACCTGGCTGTATACACAGGGTACCAGGTAATAACCTGGCTGCATACACAGGGTACCAGGTAATAACCTGGCTGTATACACTGGGTACCAGGTAATAACCTGGTTGTATACACTGGGTACCAGGTAATAACCTGGCTGTATACACTGGGTACCAGGTAATAACCTGGCTGTATACACTGGGTGCCAAGTAATAACCTGGCTATGTACACTGGGTGCCAGATAATAACCTGGCTGTATACACTGGGTACCAGGTAATAACCTGGCTGTATACACTGGGTACCAGGTGAGTAACCTCAGGGATGATGAGGGCCCCTGAGCCCCCACTGACAGCTGACCTCAGAGACGATGTGGCCCCTGAGCCCCCACTGACAGCTGACCTCAGAGACGATGTGGCCCCTGAGCCCCCACTGACAGGTGAGTAACCTCAGAGATGATGGGGCCCCTGAGCCCCACTGACAGCTGAGAAACCTCAGAGATGATGGGGCCCCTGAGCCCCCACTAACAGCTGAGAAACCTCAGAGATGATGGGGCCCCTGAGCCCCCACTGACAGCTGAGTAACCTCAGAGACGATGTGGCCCCTGAGCCCCCACTGACAGCTGAGAAACCTCAGAGACGATGTGGCTCCTGAGCCCCCACTGACAGGTGAGTAACCTCAGAGATGATGGGGCCCCTGAGCCCCCACTGACAGCTGAGTAACCTCAGAGACGATGTGCCCCCTGAGCCCCCACTGACAGCTGAGAAACCTCAGAGATGATGGGGCCCCTGAGCCCCCACTGACAGGTGAGTAACCTCAGAGATGATGGGGCCCCTGAGCCCCCACTGACAGCTGAGTAACCTCAGAGACGATGTGGCCCCTGAGCCCCCACTGACAGCTGAGTAACCTCAGAGACGATGTGGCCCCTGAGCCCCCACTGACAGCTGAGAAACCTCAGAGACGATGTGGCTCCTGAGCCCCCACTGACAGGTAAGTAACCTCAGAGATGATGGGGCCCCTGAGCCCCCACTGACAGCTGAGTAACCTCAGAGACGATGTGCCCCCTGAGCCCCCACTGACAGCTGAGAAACCTCAGAGATGATGGGGCCCCTGAGCCCCCACTGACAGGTGAGTAACCTCAGAGATGATGGGGCCCCTGAGCCCCCACTGACAGCTGAGTAACCTCAGAGACGATGTGGCCCCTGAGCCCCCACTGACAGCTGAGAAACCTCAGAGACGATGTGGCTCCTGAGCCCCCACTGACAGGTAAGTAACCTCAGAGATGATGTGGCCCCTGAGCCCCCACTGACAGCTAACCTCAGAGATGATGGGGCCCCTGAGCCCCACTGACAGCTGAGTAACCTCAGAGACGATGTGGCCCCTGAGCCCCCACTGACAGCTGAGAAACCTCAGAGACGATGTGGCTCCTGAGCCCCCACTGACAGGTAAGTAACCTCAGAGATGATGGGGCCCCTGAGCCCCCACTGACAGCTGAGAAACCTCAGAGATGATGGGCCCCTGAGCCCCCACTGACAGGTGAGTAACCTCAGAGATGATGGGGCCCCTGAGCCCCCACTGACAGCTGAGTAACCTCAGAGACGATGTGGCCCCTGAGCCCCCACTGACAGCTGAGAAACCTCAGAGACGATGTGGCTCCTGAGCCCCCACTGACAGGTAAGTAACCTCAGAGACGATGTGCCCCCTGAGCCCCCACTGACAGCTGAGAAACCTCAGAGATGATGGGGCCCTGAGCCCCCACTGACAGGTGAGTAACCTCAGAGATGATGGGGCCCCTGAGCCCCCACTGACAGGTGAGTAACCTCAGAGATGATGTGGCCCCTGAGCCCCCACTGACAGCTGACCTCAGGAGACGATGTGGCCCCTGAGCCCCCACTGACAGGTGAGTAACCTCAGAGATGATGTGGCCCCTGAGCCCCCACTGACAGCTGAACTTAGAGACGATGTGGCCCTTGAGCCCCCACTGACAGGTGAGTAACCTCAGAGATGATGGGGCCCCTGAGCCCCCACTGACAGCTGAGAAACCTCAGAGATGATGGGGCCCCTGAGCCCCCACTGACAGCTGAGAAACCTCAGAGATGATGAGGCCCCTGAGCCCCCACTGACAGGTGAGTAACCTCAGAGATGATGTGGCCCCTGAGCCCCCACTGACAGCTAACCTCAGAGATGATGGGGCCCCTGAGCCCCACTGACAGCTGAGAAACCTCAGAGATGATGGGGCCCCTGAGCCCCCACTAACAGCTGAGAAACCTCAGAGATGATGGGGCCCCTGAGCCCCCACTGACAGCTGAGTAACCTCAGAGACGATGTGGCCCCTGAGCCCCCACTGACAGCTGAGAAACCTCAGAGACGATGTGGCTCCTGAGCCCCCACTGACAGGTAAGTAACCTCAGAGATGATGGGGCCCCTGAGCCCCCACTGACAGCTGAGTAACCTCAGAGACGATGTGCCCCCTGAGCCCCCACTGACAGCTGAGAAACCTCAGAGATGATGGGGCCCCTGAGCCCCCACTGACAGGTGAGTAACCTCAGAGATGATGGGGCCCCTGAGCCCCCACTGACAGCTGAGTAACCTCAGAGACGATGTGGCCCCTGAGCCCCCACTGACAGCTGAGAAACCTCAGAGACGATGTGGCTCCTGAGCCCCCACTGACAGGTAAGTAACCTCAGAGATGATGGGGCCCCTGAGCCCCCACTGACAGCTGAGAAACCTCAGAGATGATGGGGCCCCTGAGCCCCCACTGACAGGTGAGTAACCTCAGAGATGATGGGGCCCCTGAGCCCCCACTGACAGCTGAGTAACCTCAGAGACGATGTGGCCCCTGAGCCCCCACTGACAGCTGAGAAACCTCAGAGACGATGTGGCTCCTGAGCCCCCACTGACAGGTAAGTAACCTCAGAGACGATGTGCCCCCTGAGCCCCCACTGACAGCTGAGAAACCTCAGAGATGATGGGGCCCTGAGCCCCCACTGACAGGTGAGTAACCTCAGAGATGATGGGGCCCCTGAGCCCCCACTGACAGGTGAGTAACCTCAGAGATGATGTGGCCCCTGAGCCCCCACTGACAGCTGACCTCAGGAGACGATGTGGCCCCTGAGCCCCCACTGACAGCTGAGAAACCTCAGAGACGATGTGGCTCCTGAGCCCCCACTGACAGGTGAGTAACCTCAGAGATGATGTGGCCCCTGAGCCCCCACTGACAGGTGAGTAACCTCAGAGATGATGTGGCCCCTGAGCCCCCACTGACAGCTGAACTTAGAGACGATGTGGCCCTTGAGCCCCCACTGACAGGTGAGTAACCTCAGAGATGATGGGGCCCCTGAGCCCCCACTGACAGCTTAGAAACCTCAGAGATGATGGGGCCCCTGAGCCCCCACTGACAGCTGAGAAACCTCAGAGATGATGAGGCCCCTGAGCCCCCACTGACAGGTGAGTAACCTCAGAGATGATGTGGCCCCTGAGCCCCCACTGACAGCTGACCTCAGAGACGATGTGCCCCCTGAGCCCCCACTGACAGCTGAGAAACCTCAGAGATGATGGGGCCCCTGAGCCCCCACTGACAGCTGAGAAACCTCAGAGATGATGGGGCCCCTGAGCCCCCACTGACAGCTGAGAAACAAATCAAGATTAAGACATGTACCTTTCGAAATCCAGAAGTAGCACCAGTATGATGCACCATGTGATGCTACGTTTTACACCAGCTGTATTTTTGTACTCTGAAAGTTAGATTTACTTGCCCGTATTAAATTGTTTAATCCATTAAATATTGTAAGGTGAGAAAAGTACACAATATGCATTGACCAGTTAAATCTACCCCGATCCTCACTAATTGTGGCACTGTATGATAACGGTCCAGTCGGTCCAGGTTTAAACTACTATGAATATGCATATTCTTGATTCCATTTGAAAGGAAACACTTTGAAGGTTGTGGAAATGTGAAATGAATGTAGGAGAATAAAACACATTAGATCTGGTAAAAGATCATACAAAAAGAAAAAAAACATGTGTTTAGATTTTGTCCACTAGATGGCAGCAGTGTATGTCCAAAGTTTTAGACTGATCCAATGAACCATTGCATTTCTGTTCAAAAATGTTTTCTTTATTGTTTTGGTTAGGTCAGGGTGTGACATGGGGGATGTTTGTGTTTTGGTTAGGTCAGGGTGTGACATGGGGGATGTTTGTGTTTTGGTTAGGTCAGGGTGTGACATGGGGGATGTTTGTGTTTTGGTTAGGTCAGGGTGTGACATGGGTGATGTATGAGTTTTTGGACTGTCTAGGGGTTTTGTAGGTTTTTGGGGTTGTTTATCATCTAGGTGTTTATATATGTCTATGGTTGCCTGGAGTGGTTCTCAATTAGAGGCAGGTGTTTATCGTTGTCTCTGATTGGGAACCATATTTAGGCAGCCATCTTCTTTGGGTATTTGGTGGGTTATTATCTATGTCTATGTGTAGTTGTCTGTGTCTGCACTAGTTTTATTATAGCTTCGCGTTTGTTGTTTTTGTATAGTTTGTTAAGTGTTCTTCGTCTTCATTAAAAGGTATGTATTCATCTCACGCTGTGCCTTGGTCTTCCTCCATTCAACCAACGTGACAGTTGTATCAAGACTCCCCAAATGTGCCTAATTGGTTCATTAATAACTTTTTAAGTTCATAACTGTTCACTCTCCTAAAACAATAGCATGGTATTATTTCACTGTAACAGCTACTGTAAATTAAACAGTACAGTTAGATGAACAAGAATTTAAGCTTTTCTGCCAATATCAGACATGTCTATGTCCTGGGAAATGTTCTTGTTACTTACAACCTCATGCTAATCGCTTTAGCCTACATTAGCTCAACAGACGTGCAGAGGGGGACCCACCGATCAATCCTGTAGAGGATATAATCCACAACTGCTAGCATCCCTGAGGAACAACTACATGGAAGTGACAGTCATAGATATAAGTGGGTATTACTGACGGTGGCTACCGATAGCGGTTGATATTTAACTAACATGATACAAAATTGTAAAAAAATAAATGGAGAAAAGCTCAGGCACAAAAGCTAGAAATCGTAAATTGACTCAGTAGGTTTTGGAGATGTACTCTCATGTGTTCATGGCTGCTGAAGCCTATAGCCTAATATAGTTATAGCCAAGTTATAACGTCAGCATTTTATAAACTTCACAATGGGAAAGCTGCCATGCTGACAGTTTACTGGTTTTACATTTGTCTCCAGTGATCAACTAGATCTAAAAACAAATGTAATTTATATTTACAATCCCCCTTTTTACTAATTTACCTCTTATCAATAACGCTTATCAATTTGTAAATTACAGGGCATGTAGAATGGAACCCACATGCAAGAGGGGAGAGAGAGAGTAGGGGAGAGAGAGAGAGAGAAGGGGAGAGAGAGAGGGGAAAGGGGAGAAAGAGGGGGAGAAAGAGGGGAGAGAGAGAGGGGAGGGGAGAGAGAGAGAGGGGAGGGGAGAGAGAGAAGGGGAGAGAGAGAGAGGGAGAGGGGAGGGGGAGAGGGGAGAGAGAGAGGGAGAGGGGAGAGGGGAGGGGGAGGGGGAGAGGGGAGAGAGAGAGGGGAGAGGGGAGAGGGGAGGGGGAGAGGGGAGAGAGAGAGGGGAGAGGAGAGAGAGAGGGGAGAGAGAGAGGGGAGGGGAGGGGGAGAGGGGAGAGGGGAGAGAGAGAGAGGGGAGAGGAGGGGAGAGAGAGAGGGGAGAGGAGAGAGAGAGGGGAGAGGGGAGAGAGGGGAGAGGGGAGAGGGGAGAGAGAGTGGGGAGAGAGAGAGGGGAGAGGAGGGGAGAGAGAGAGGGAGGGGAGGGGGAGAGGAGAGAGGGGAGAGGGAGAGAGAGAGGGGAGAGGAGGGGAGAGAGAGAGGGAGAGGAGAGAGAGAGGGGAGAGAGAGAGGGGAGAGGGAGGGAGAGAGGGGAGAGGGGAGGGAGAGAGGGGAGAGGGGAGGGGGAGAGGGGAGAGGGGAGAGAGAGAGGGGAGAGGAGGGAGAGAGAGAGAGAGGAGAGAGGGGAGAGGAGGGAGAGAGAGAGGGAGAGAGAGAGGGGAGAGGAGGGGAGAGAGAGAGGGGAGAGGAGAGAGAGAGGGGAGAGGGGAGAGAGAAGGGGAGAGAGAGAGGGGAGAGAGAAGGGGAGAGAGAGAGGGGAGTGAGAGAGAGGAGCGAGAAAGGGAGAGGGGAGAGAGGGTTGAGAGAAAGAGAGGGGAGAGAGGGTTGAGAGAGAGGGGAGAGGGTTGAGGGGAGAGAGGGTTGAGAGAGAGGGGAGAGGGTTGAGAGAGAGAGAGAGAGAGGGGAGAGGAGAGAGAGAGAGGGGGGAGAGAGAGGGGAGGGGGAGAGAGAGAGAGAGAGAGAGAGGAGAGAGAGGGGAGAGGGTTGAGAGAAAGAGAGGGGAGAGGGGAGAGAGGGTTGAGAGAGAGAGGGGAGAGGAGAGAGAGAGAGGGGGAGAGGAGAGAGAGAGAGGGGAGAGGAGAGAGAGAGGGGGAGAGAGAGAGGAGAGAGAGGGGAGAGAGAGGGGAGGGAGAGGAGAGAGAGGGGAGGGAGAGGAGAGAGAGAGAGGGGGAGAGAGAGGGGAGGGGGAGAGAGAGAGAGAGAGAGAGAGAGAGAGAGGGGGAGAGGGTTGAGAGAAAGAGAGGGAGAGGGGAGAGAGGGTTGAGAGAGAGAGGGAGAGGAGAGAGAGAGGGGAGAGGAGAGAGAGAGAGGGGGAGAGAGAGAGAGGAGAGAGAGGGGAGAGAGAGGGGAGGGAGAGGAGAGAGAGGGGAGAGGAGAGAGAGAGAGGAGAGCGAAGGGGAGAGGGTTGAGAGAGAGAGGGGAGAGGGTTGAGAGAGAGAGGGGAGAGGGGAGTAGAAAGTAAGGGAGAGAGAGACTTGTCACTTTAGATTGCCCCCGCTAAGGAGAGGACAGGAACGGTCTCTACAAGCAGAAGCACTACACTATACGAGCTAACATAGGCGAGGAGATAAGAGTTGAGGGGTCATATGAAATGGTTATTTCTCTTGGATTGGTATTTTTTTCTCCGATTAGATTTAGATTCATCTTCTCGTGCTTTAAACCAACAGTTTTTTAAACCAACCGCCCCCTCCCCCCGCTCTCTCTCTTTTTTTCCCTCTCATTCTCTCTCCTCCTCCTCTTTCTCTCACTCTCTCTCTCTCTCGCTCCTAGTGACAAGTGTTATGTGTTGAATTATCCCAGCGTTCCCAGGCTCAGAGGTCAGGTTTGATTCTCCAGAGCTAACATTCCCAGCGGACGACTGGAGCGCTGCTGACCGGAATATCTGCATGAAAGACTTGCTGATTGTTTTCTGTCCTGGATTTGAACTAATTCTCCCTCGTGGATAATTGGACCTTGTAGATTGGTGAAGGAAAATCATTGGGAATAACTTTGGGTTCATTGGAGAATAATCTTCAGAACCATTTGGCCATTCTTTGACCTCCTCTTCAGGCCTTGTGTCGATTCTTCTAGAGTTGAATAGCTTCTCTGTGTCGTTCCCATCGAAATCCTTCAATCAAGGGATAGATATAGCAGGGGGGCAGATAGGTCAGTAACACAGGGGTGTATTGCCCCCCCAGGGTGAACCCTAGCAGAGCGATGCTGGAGGGGAAAAAGAAGAACGGAGTCGCCTCTATCATCAGCAGCGCCAAAAACAACCAGACCCCTTCCACTTTCCCGAACACTGTTGATGCAGCACGCCGGTGAGTCAACGAAGAACGGGGGTCAGGGGTCAGGGGTCGGGGCTTGTGAGGACAAGGGTTACAGCAGCTGGTCCGCATTTTGTTTTGTGTGAAAAATATTTATTTTTCATGAATATCGATAGCTACAACAGAATATCATCGTGGATACCAGTCTCTTGTGTCCAATATGATAGTTTCACGAGGTAGGTTCACAAGCCAATGCTATCTAGCGTTAGCACAATGACTGGAAGTCGAGGGAACAGTTTGCATGCTAAGGAAGTAGATAAATGGCTTCATTGCCAAAATCTCCAACTATCCCTTTAACATGGAGGAAATTACAGGGTTTTTTCTGTCTAGAAAGTTCTTAGGCGGGCCGTCTAAGTGGTAATAATGGGGACGTATAAAAGCATGGAGAACAGATATTAAACTATATATATATATTATTTTTAATAATACCATCTTTGAAAACTAACAATCAAATAAAAGCTAGACGGTCAGGGAGGTTAATAAAGTAAAATACAAACAGGTATTCAGTATTCAAACATACCCATTGATTTTGATATGTTTGAGCAGAAAAACACAGCATTAACCATGGTTAAATGCATTTATTGCAAGAAATGTGCTTTAAAACCGCAAAATTGTCTCTCAGCTGCCTGGAAAAATGTGTAGAATTGCAGAAAATCTGCTTTACAATACACTTCCTCTTGGATGACATCTAGCTAACAGGCTACGCTAAAGTTTACACTTCCTCTCGGACGCCAACATACCTGTCTAGCTAACAGGCTACGCTAAAGTTTACACTTCCTCTCGGACGCCAACATACCTGTCTAGCTAACAGGCTACGCTAAAGTTTACACTTCCTCTCGGACGCCAACATACCTGTCTAGCTAACAGGCTACGCTAAAGTTTACACTTCTTCTTCCCATGAACTGTGGGGAGATCAAAATAATGAAACAGTCACCCAAATCTTTTCATTTTAAAATGTGCATTACTTGCCATTGTCATTCACCGGATAATAAGACAAGACATTGTATATTTTTTGGGCCAACATACGTGGGTCCCTGGGTCGCTGGTTACCCTGGGAGGGATCCCTGGGAAGGAAAACGTTGAACTGACACTTTTAATTAAGTCAGTTCTACAGTGCTACGTAGTTTGAGTTCTACAGTGCTATGTAGTTTGTCCCCAAAGACAGTATCTTCCTGGTCCCTGAACATTTGATTTGATCCCTCTTGTTTTATTGGTCACATACACATGGTTAGCAGATATTATTGGTCACATGGTTAGCAGATGTTATTGGTCACATGGTTAGCAGATATTATTGGTCACATGGTTAACAGATGTTATTGGTCACATACACAGCAGATGTTATTGGTCACATACACAGCAGATGTTATTGGTCACATACACATGGTTAGCAGATGTTATTGGTCACATACACATGGTTAGCAGATGTTATTGGTCACATACACATGGTTAGCAGATGTTATTGGTCACATGGTTAGCAGATGTTATTGCGAGTGTAGAGAAATGCTTATGCTTCTAGTTCTGACATGGCAGTAATATCAGTATGGCAGTAATATCTAACAAATTCCACAACAAAACCTAATACACAATCTAGTAAAGGAACGGGATGAGAATGTATAAATATAAAATATATGGATGAGCAGTGACAGAGCGGATAGATGTCATAGATAGTAAAGAATAGATCGTAAAGAATAGATAGTATAGAATAGATAGTGAAGGATGCAGTATACAGTAGATAGTATAGAATAGATAGTATTGAATAGATAGTATAGAATAGATAGTGAAGGATGCAGTATACAGTAGATAGTATAGAATAGATAGTATAGAATAGATAGTGAAGGATGCAGTATACAGTAGATAGTATAGAATAGAATAGATAGTGAAGGATGCAGTATACAGTAGATATATTATGAGATGTGAGATATGTAAACATTATTAATGTGGCATTATTAAAGTGGATTACAGCTGGTCCCTGACACAAGAGGGATTGTAGCTTGCTGGTCCCTGATAAGTTTGAGAAACACTGCCCCTACATAGGCAGATGTGTGTGTCCTCTGCACAGTTAGGAAAAAGAGGCTGAGAGAACAGTATGCTCTAGAGTAGTGTCTGTGACATTTACTGTTGGGAAAACTCAGAGGCTCAGACAGCAGACGTGGGGAAAGGCCTTTGAGATGCAAAACGATTTTAGGAATTCCAACTATGTGGATTTGGGTGGGCAGAATGTTTGAATGAATAGAATTGGAATCGATTTAATTTAGATCTACGGTTTGAATGTTACCTAGCAACTAACACACGGGACTCCTTTCAGTTCAGTTTCAGTGACAGAAGCAACAGAGATCAATGGAGGATAGAGACAAACACAGGACAAGTATTTTTTTCACTTTTATTTAACCAGGTAGGCTAGTTGAGAACACCTTTATTTAACTAGGTAGGCTAGTTGAGAACACCTTTATTTAACCAGGTAGGCCAGTTGAGAACACCTTTATTTAACCAGGTAGGCTAGTTGAGAACAAGTTCTCATTTACAACTGCGACCTGTCCAAGATAAAGCAAAGCAGTTTGACACATACAACAACACAGAGTTACACATGGAATAAACAAGCGTACAGTCAATAACACAATAGAAATATATCTATATAGTGTGCAAATGTAGTAAGATTATAGAGGTCAGGCAATACATCGGCCATAGTGACGAAATAATTACAATTTGGCAAACACAGGAGTGATAGATGTGCAGAAGATGAATGTGCAAGTAGAGATCCTGGGGTGCAAAGGAGCAATATAAGTAAATAACAATATGTGGATGAGGTATTTGTGTTTCAAATACATTTTTATGAGTGTTGGAGGGCCATAATAACATGTTATACACACTTACATTAGAGCACCAACCACTCAACATCTTGTCTGTTAGACATCTGTAAAGTAAACAGAGCACCAACCACTCAACATCTTGTCTGTTAGGTATCTTTAAGGTAATGACGTACCCAAATCTAACTTCCTGTAGTTCAGGACCTGAAGCAACGATATGCATATTCTAGTTTGTGGAAATGTGAAATTAATGTAGGAGAATAAAACACATTAGATCTGGTAAAAGATCATACAAAGAAAAAAAACATGTGTTTCGATTTTGTCCACTAGATGGCAGCAGTGTATGTCCAAAGTTTTAGACTGATCCAATGAACCATTGCATTTCTGTTCAAAATGTTGTCTCAAGACTGCCCAAATGTGCCTAATTTGGTTTATTAATAACTTTTCAAGTTCATAACTGTGCACTCATAACTGTGCACTCTCCTCAAACAATAGCATGGTATTATTTCACGGTAATAGCTACTGTAAATTGGACAGTGCAGTTAGATAAACAAGAATTTAAGCTTTCTACCCGTATCTGATACGTCTAAGTCCTCAGAAATGCTTTTGGTAATTACAACCTCATGCTAATCACATTAGCTCAACCGTCCCGCGGGGGACCCATGATTGCATAGAGGTTAATGTTATTAGCCCAAATAAATGGATTGAATAACAGATAGTCCAGAAAAATACATCTAAAAGGGCGTTTGTTTTGAAGTGTCTGTCCTAAATCTGAGACATATAAGAAAGCTTTCAACATTTTGTTTTACCATGGAATTATCAGCATATATTTAACATGGAAATGTCCCATTCACTTCCATTCATTATTTAACATGGAAATGTCCCATTCACATCCATTCATTATTTAACATGGAAATGTCCGATTCACATCCATTCATTATTTAACATGGAAATGTCCCATTCACTTCCATTCATTATTTAACATGGAAATGTCCCATTCACTTCCATTCATTATTTAACATGGAAATGTCCCATTCATATATTTAACATGGAAATGTCCCATTCACATCCATTCATATATTTAACATGGAAATGTCCCATTCACATCCATTCATTATTTAACATGGAAATGTCCCATTCACTTCCATTCATTATTTAACGTGGAAATGTCCCATTCACTTCCATTCATTATTTAACATGGAAATGTCCCATTCACATATTTAACATGGAAATGTCCCATTCACATCCATTCATTATTTAACATGGAAATGTCCCATTCACATCCATTCATTATTTAACATGGAAATGTCCCATTCACTTCCATTCATTATTTAACATGGAAATGTCCCATTCACTTCCATTCATTATTTAACATGGAAATGTCCCATTCACTTCCATTCATTATTTAACATGGAAATGTCCCATTCACATATTTAACATGGAAATGTCCCATTCATATATTTAACATGGAAATGTCCCATTCACATCCATTCATATATTTAACATGGAAATGTCCCATTCACTTCCATTCATATATTTAACATGGAAATGTCCCATTCACTTCCATTCATTATTTAACATGGAAATGTCCCATTCACATATTTAACATGGAAATGTCCCATTCACATCCATTCATATATTTAACATGGAAATGTCCCATTCACATCCATTCATATATTTAACATGGAAATGTCCCATTCACATCCATTCATATATTTAACATGGAAATGTCCCATTCACATCCATTCATTATTTAACATGGAAATGTCCCATTCACATCCATTCATTATTTAACATGGAAATGTCCCATTCACTTCCATTCAGTATTTAACATGGAAATGTCCCATTCACATCCATTCAGTATTTAACATGGAAATGTCCCATTCACTTCCATTCATTATTTAACATGGAAATGTCCCATTCACTTCCATTCATTATTTAACATGGAAATGTCCCATTCACTTCCATTCATTATTTAACATGGAAATGTCCCATTCACTTCCATTCATTATTTAACATGGAAATGTCCCATTCACTTCCATTCATTATTTAACATGGAAATGTCCCATTCACTTCCATTCATTTTTTAACATGGAAATGTCCCATTCACATCCATTCATTATTTAACATGGAAATGTCCCATTCACTTCCATTCATTATTTAACATGGAAATGTCCCATTCACTTCCATTCATTATTTAACATGGAAATGTCCCATTCACTTCCATTCATTATTTAACATGGAAATGTCCCATTCACTTCCATTCATTATTTAACATGGAAATGTCCCATTCACTTCCATTCAGTATTTAACATGGAAATGTCCCATTCACATCCATTCAGTATTTAACATGGAAATGTCCCATTCACTTCCATTCATTATTTAACATGGAAATGTCCCATTCACTTCCATTCATTATTTAACATGGAAATGTCCCATTCACTTCCATTCATTATTTAACATGGAAATGTCCCATTCACTTCCATTCATTTTTTAACATGGAAATGTCCCATTCACATCCATTCATTATTTAACATGGAAATGTCCCATTCACTTCCATTCATTATTTAACATGGAAATGTCCCATTCACTTCCATTCATTATTTAACATGGAAATGTCCCATTCACTTCCATTCATTATTTAACATGGAAATGTCCCATTCACTTCCATTCATTATTTAACATGGAAATGTCCCATTCACTTCCATTCAGTATTTAACATGGAAATGTCCCATTCACATCCATTCAGTATTTAACATGGAAATGTCCCATTCACATCCATTCATTATTTAACATGGAAATGTCCCATTCACTTCCATTCATTATTTAACATGGAAATGTCCCATTCACTTCCATTCATTATTTAACATGGAAATGTCCCATTCACTTCCATTCATTATTTAACATGGAAATGTCCCATTCACTTCCATTCATTATTTAACATGGAAATGTCCCATTCACTTCCATTCATTATTTAACATGGAAATGTCCCATTCACTTCCATTCATTATTTAACATGGAAATGTCCCATTCACTTCCATTCATTATTTAACATGGAAATGTCCCATTCACTTCCATTCAGTATTTAACATGGAAATGTCCCATTCACATCCATTCAGTATTTAACATGGAAATGTCCCATTCACTTCCATTCATTATTTAACATGGAAATGTCCCATTCACTTCCATTCATTATTTAACATGGAAATGTCCCATTCACTTCCATTCATTATTTAACATGGAAATGTCCCATTCACTTCCATTCATTATTTAACATGGAAATGTCCCATTCACTTCCATTCATTATTTAACATGGAAATGTCCCATTCACATCCATTCATATATTTAACATGGAAATGTCCCATTCACATCCATTCATTATTTAACATGGAAATGTCCCATTCACATCCATTCATTATTTAACATGGAAATGTCCCATTCACATCCATTCATATATTTAACATGGAAATGTCCCATTCACATCCATTCATTTTTTAACATGGAAATGTCCCATTCACATCCATTCATTTTCCGGCTGGGTTACCATCAGACGAGTCCCACCACTGGAGACCATCTTGTTCAAGAGAGTCTCATCTTGTAGGCCAAACCATTCGGACGCTACAGACACTTTCGTTTTCATCTCCTGGTTTGACAAACAGCTCTGTAGCTCCTCCCACCGCAGATATCTCTAGAACAGACAGATTTTTAATGGAGAATTTGTTATTATGCTAATTTGATTTCCAACGGGGGCGGGGACATCGACTCTATAGGTTAAAATAGAGCAGATTTTCAATGCAGCGCCAAACATTACAAACCAACATGACCTACCCTTCATAACAGGCCGTGTGTCTGTTTCGTGACCTACCCTTCATAACAGGCCGTGTGTCTGTTTCGTGACCTACCCTTCATAACAGGCCGTGTGTCTGTTTCGTGACCTACCCTTCATAACAGGCCGTGTGTCTGTTTCGTGACCTACCCTTCATAACAGGCCGTGTGTCTGTTTCGTGACCTACCCTTCATAACAGGCCGTGTGTCTGTTTCGTGACCTACCCTTCATAACAGGCCGTGTCTGTTTCGTGACCTACCCTTCATAACAGGCCGTGTGTCTGTTTCGTGACCTACCCTTCATAACAGGCCGTGTGTCTGTTTCGTGACCTACCCTTCATAACAGGCCGTGTGTCTGTTTCGTGACCTACCCTTCATAACAGGCCGTGTGTCTGTTTCGTGACCTACCCTTCATAACAGGCCGTGTGTCTGTTTCGTGACCTACCCTTCATAACAGGCCGTGTGTCTGTTTCGTGACCTACCCTTCATAACAGGCCGTGTGTCTGTTTCGTGACCTACCCTTCATAACAGGCCGTGTGTCTGTTTCGTGACCTACCCTTCATAACAGGCCGTGTGTCTGTTTCGTGACCTACCCTTCATAACAGGCCGTGTGTCTGTTTCGTGACCTACCCTTCATAACAGGCCGTGTGTCTGTTTCGTGACCTACCCTTCATAACAGGCCGTGTGTCTGTTTCGTGACCTACCCTTCATAACAGGCCGTGTGTCTGTTTCGTGACCTACCCTTCATAACAGGCCGTGTGTCTGTTTCGTGACCTACCCTTCATAACAGGCCGTGTGTCTGTCTGTTTCCCTTCATAACAGGCCGTGTGTCTGACCTACCCTTCATAACAGGCCGTGTGTCTGTTTCGTGACCTACCCTTCATAACAGGCCGTGTGTCTGTTTCGTGACCTACCCTTCATAACAGGCCGTGTGTCTGTTTCGTGACCTACCCTTCATAACAGGCCGTGTGTCTGTTTCGTGACCTACCCTTCATAACAGGCCGTGTGTCTGTTTCGTGACCTACCCTTCATAACAGGCCGTGTGTCTGTTTCGTGACCTACCCTTCATAACAGGCCGTGTGTCTGTTTCGTGACCTACCCTTCATAACAGGCCGTGTGTCTGTTTCGTGACCTACCCTTCATAACAGGCCGTGTGTCTGTTTCGTGACCTACCCTTCATAACAGGCCGTGTGTCTGTTTCGTGACCTACCCTTCATAACAGGCCGTGTGTCTGTTTCGTGACCTACCCTTCATAACAGGCCGTGTGTCTGTTTCGTGACCTACCCTTCATAACAGGCCGTGTGTCTGTTTCGTGACCTACCCTTCATAACAGGCCGTGTGTCTGTTTCGTGACCTACCCTTCATAACAGGCCGTGTGTCTGTTTCGTGACCTACCCTTCATAACAGGCCGTGTGTCTGTTTCGTGACCTACCCTTCATAACAGGCCGTGTGTCTGTTTCGTGACCTACCCTTCATAACAGGCCGTGTGTCTGTTTCGTTGGAGATTTTTTTGTATTCATAAAATACCTGGTTGGCTGTTGTATCTAGTGACTGTTCCATCTCCTCAAGCTTTGTGTTGTGATGCATCAGTCTAATTGCTTTGTTTGTGTAAATACAAAGAAAATATTTATTGAAGTGATAGTGGAATGTAGAACATGGAACAGGGAATTATGGAATTATAGAACCACAGAACAGGAAACATGGAACTCTGGACCCACGACACCGCAGAATATGAAACACAGAGCAATGGAACCACAAAGAGCATTTAACTATGGAACCACATACAACGTAGAACAAGGAACTATAAACTAATAGGTTGAAACAGCGCTAGTGAATCATAGTGCAGCTATCCTGACATGGATGAGACGGATCATCAGATATAGATGTGTTTATAGTAAGGCTCTCTCTGATCCAGCAATCCTGTTGCTGTTATAAGACAAGACCTACTTCACCACTCAATGAGAGAGAGAGAGAGAGAGATAGAGAAAGAGAGACAGAGAGGGAGACAGAGAGAGAGAAACAGGGACCGAGGGAGAGAGAGAGGGACCGTGGCTGAGAACAGAGACTGACCTTGTTGTACATTCTAAAAATGACACAATTTACGAGGCCCCTTCAAGTTCACACTAGTGTTTTACAGTGCTTTGTCCTCCAAGTTGTTATGTGACCTGCTCTGCTCCACCTGTTAGTTTTCCAAAGTTGCATTTAGTTCCATAGAATGCTCTGCAGTCCCATAGAGTTGCATTTAGTTCCATAGAATGCTCTGCAGTTCCATAGAGTTGCATTTAGTTCCATAGAATGCTCTGCAGTTCCATAGAGTTGCATTTAGTTCCATAGAATGCTCTGCAGTTCCATAGAGTTGCATTTAGTTCCATAGAATGCTCTGCAGTTCCATAGAGTTGCATTTAGTTCCATAGAATGCTCTCAGTTCCATAGAGTTGCATTTAGTTCCATAGAATGCTCTCAGTTCCATAGAGTTGCATTTAGTTCCATAGAATGCTCTGCAGTTCCATAGAGTTGCATTTAGTTCCATAGAATGCTCTCAGTTCCATAGAGTTGCATTTAGTTCCATAGAATGCTCTGCAGTTCCATAGAGTTGCATAGAGGCTCTAAGACTGCATAAGGCCCTTTCACACCTCATTGTTCATAGCCCCAGGCTAGGACTAACCCTGGGCTAGCTTATCCCATATTCATACAAGCCTGGGGCGGCAGGGTAGCCTAGTGGTTAGAACATTGGGCCAGTAACCGAAAGGTTGCAAGGTCTAATCCCTGACAAGGTAAAAATCTGTCCTTCTGCCCCTGAACAAGGCAGTTAACCCACTGTTCATTGGCCATTATTGAAAATAAGAATTTGTTTTTAACTTACTTGCCTAGTTAAATAAAGGTAAAAAAAATACAATTTGTTAACCCTGGGCTAAGCTTTAGCTCTGGGCTAAGGATTCACACTTGCTGTATCCTAGTCTAGGGCTAACGGACAAACACAGCGCGCGACCAATTTTCACCTGAAGGGGTAATTAATGGGTCCTGCAGTGGCATTACATTTAAGTCAAAACTCTAGCCATACCATTCAGGCCCTGCCCGAACTCGAAATCAGAAATACAGTAACTTCCTCCATAAGTTAGCTGCTTGTCTCTTGTCTGGCCCTGGCTCCTCACTGGCCCTGCTCTGTGTGTGAGTAACCATAGCAACAACTCAGTTTTGTGCTGATCCTTCCATGAGAGAGCAGCTGTTAGCTGACATTAGCTAGCTACTTTTCGTCAATCAAAACTCAGACAAAACTAATTTGAGATAATCTCTCCTGTTGACTCAGACAACGTTTTGATCTCTGGGGTAGCCTAAACAAGAGTGTCAGGTGTCACACGGGTATGTAAATTAACTGATAGTGCAGCTTTTGTTATTGGACAGTAAAACTTCTATGCGTTTTTCTTGACGTTTTCATACTGGCTGTTTTGGCACCGTGTTTCTGGGGTTAACCCCCGAAAAGTAAGGTGCTTACCTTGCTCTGGAGCACGGCCAGCTAGCCCTGGGCTAAGGTCGGTGCTAGCCCAATTTAGAATGTGCAACTGTGAACATGCCTATAGAGTTCCATAGAATGTTTTACAGTTCTACACAGCTCTTCAGAGTTCCATAGAATGTTTTACAGTTCTACACAGCTCTTCAGAGTTCCATAGATTGTTTTACAGTTCTACACAGCTCTTCAGAGTTCCATAGAATGTTTTACAGTTCTACACAGCTCTTCAGAGTTCCATAGAATGTTTTACAGTTCTACACAGCTCTTCAGAGTTCCATAGAATGTTTTACAGTTCTACACAGCTCTTCAGAGTTCCGTAGATGTTTTACAGTTCTACACAGCTCTTCAGAGTTCCATAGATTGTTTTACAGTTCTACACAGCTCTTCAGAGTTCCATAGAATGTTTTACAGTTCTACACAGCTCTTCAGAGTTCCATAGAATGTTTTACAGTTCTACACAGCTCTTCAGAGTTCCATAGAATGTTTTACAGTTCTACACAGCTCTTCAGAGTTCCATAGAATGTTTTACAGTTCTACACAGCTCTTCAGAGTTCCATAGATTGTTTTACAGTTCTACTACACAGCTCTTCAGAGTTCCATAGAATGTTTTACAGTTCTACACAGCTCTTCAGAGTTCCATAGAATGTTTTACAGTTCTACACAGCTCCTCAGAGTTCCATAGATTGTTTTACAGTTCTACACAGCTCTTCAGAGTTCCATAGAATGTTTTACAGTTCTACACAGCTCTTCAGAGTTCCATAGAATGTTTTACAGTTCTACACAGCTCTTCAGAGTTCCATAGAATGTTTTACAGTTCTACACAGCTCTTCAGAGTTCCATAGAATGTTTTACAGTTCTACACAGCTCTTCAGAGTTCCGTAGAATGTTTTACAGTTCTACACAGCTCTTCAGAGTTCCATAGAATGTTTTACAGTTCTACACATTCCCTCAGAGACAAGACACAATGCAGCCATGCAGCTAATGGGTCACACATCTAACTAAACATCTGCATTGTCTTTAAAGGTCAGCTGTATTTTATGGTGGTCGAAATGGATCACAACTCGTAACAAAACAGCCCCATGTATTACAGCGCGAAGGGACACAAACTCAACATGATATGGACTTGTTTAACTGAGTTGAATTGGTTTATTACCTACATACATATACATATACATACATATATACCTACATATAACTCTTTAGCTTGAAAACGAGTGCCATCCATTTGGTAGATTTTCTGGGTTGGGCAGCTGGCTAAGGTCAAATCAAATCAAATCGTATTTGTCACATACACATGGTTAGCAGATGTTACTGCGAGTGTAGCGGGATGCTTGTGGGAATGTGATGCGAGGCGGGCATCTCTGTCTGCGCCAAGAGGGCGTTTATGAGACAGAGGACGAAAGATCAAGAACTGATAAAGTCCATCTCTTATAAAGTCTGTCTCTTATAAAGTCCTCCTCTTATAAAGTCCTCCTCTTATAAAGTCCTCCTCTTATAAAGTCCTCCTCTTATAAAGTCCTCCTCTTATAAAGTCCTCCTCTTATAAAGTCCTCCTCTTATAAAGTCCTCCAGGTTTTGTCTCCGGTTCTAAAATACAGAGGAGAATATTTTCTGAGCACCAACCAATCAGGTCACGTTATCTTCCTTTAGTTCAGCCAATCGTGAACAAGCTATCTGGGTCAGCCTATTCAACCCGTGTGTGTGAGTGTGTGCGTTCCCATTCTATGTTGAACATGCTCTTGGGTTAGAAACAAGTCCCCACCCCCTTTAGGCCGTTCAAATCCAGGATCAGTTCTCCTGCCCCCCCATACAGTCATGTGTCTCTGTCTATGCGACTACATGACTCCAATTAAACATCAACATTGTAGTTGTAGTGCATTTTGGATGGTTTACTATGCGAATGTAAGGGTTTGGAGGGATAATGGGAGAGGTCACAGTTTTGAGTTGTCCTAAAATAGAAGGTGTTTGCCTTGCTGAGCAGAGGGCAGTTGAAATGTTCCACATGGTGTCGAAAAACGCCTCAGCAGATCAAATCACACTGACCACACCCACTGTAGCTAGGCAGAGAAACCTACACAGCATCACACTGACCACACCCACTGTAGCTGGGCAGAGAAACCTACACCGCATCACACTGACCACACCCACTGTAGCTGGGCAGAGAAACCTACACAGCATCACACTGACCACACCCACTGTAGCTGGGCAGAGAAACCTACACATCAAATCAGAGAAACCTACACCGACCACACCCACTGTAGCTGGGCAGAGAAACCTACACCGCATCACACTGACCACACCCACTGTAGCTGGGCAGAGAAACCTACACCCATCACACTGACCACACCCACTGTAGCTGGGCAGAGAAACCTACACCGCATCACACTGACCACACCCACTCTGGGCAGAGAAACCTACATCAAATCACACTGACCACACCCACTGTAGCTGGGCAGAGAAACCCACTGTAGCTGGGTAGAGAAACCTACATCAAATCACACTGACCACACCCACTGTAGCTGGGCAGCTGGGCAGAGAAACCTACTCACACTGACCAACCCACTCTGGGCAGAGAAACCTGACCACACCCACTGTAGCTGGGCAGAGAAACCTACATCAAATCATACTGACCACACCCACTGTAGCTGGGCAGAGAAACCTACATCAAATCACACCCACACCCACTACATGTATCAAATAGGCACCAAATCACACTGACCACACCCACTGTCAAATCATACTGACCACACCCACTGTAGCTGGGCAGAGAAACCTCAAATCACCAAATCAGAGAAACACTGACCACACCCACTGTAGCTGGGCAGAGAAACCTACATCAAATCAAACTCCACACTGAGCTGGGCAGAGAAACCTACATCAAATCATACTGACCACACCCACTGTAGCTGGGCAGAGAAACCTACATCAAATCAAATCAGAAACCTACTGACCACACCCACTGTAGCTGGGCAGAGAAACCTACATCAAATCACACTGACCACACCCACTGTAGCTGGGCAGAGAAACCTACATCAAATCACACTGACCACACCCACTGTAGCTGGGCAGAGAAACCTACATCAAATCACACTGACCACACCCACTGTAGCTGGGCAGAGAAACCTCAAATCACACATCAAATCATACTGACCACACCCACTGTAGCTGGGCAGAGAAACCTACATCAAATCAAACTGACCACACCCACTGTAGCTGGGCAGAGAAACCTACATCAAATCACACTGACCACACCCTGGGCACTGACCACACCCACTAGCTGGGCAGAGAAACCTACATCAAATCACACTGACCAAATCTGGGCAGAGAAACCTACACTGACCACACCCACTGTAGCTGGGCAGAGAAACCTACATCAAATCACACTGACCACACCCACTGTAGCTGGGCAGAGAAACCTACATCAAATCACACTGACCACACCCACTGTAGCTGGGCAGAGAAACCTACACCAAATCACACTGACCACACCCACTGTAGCTGGGCAGAGAAACCTACACCAAATCACACTGACCACACCCACTGTAGCTGGGCAGAGAAACCTACATCAAATCATACTGACCACACCCACTGTAGCTGGGCAGAGAAACCTCACACCCACACTCACTGCATCACACTGACCACACCCACTGTAGATGGGCAGAGAAACCTACACCAAATCACACTGACCACACCCACTGTAGCTGGGCAGAGAAACCTACATCAAATCACACTGACCACACCCACTGTAGGGTAGCCTAGTGGTTAGAGCGTTGGGCCAGTAACCAAAAGGTTGCAAGATCAAATCCCTGAGCTGATAAGGTACAAATCTGTCGTTCTGCCCCTGAACAGGCAGTTAACCCACTGTTCTTGCCTAGTTAAATAAAATAAAGGTTAAATAAAAATAAATAAATAAACCAACCACTACATATACTCCTATACCAAACCCTATACCAACACAAACCCCCTATAACCACACCAACCACTTATACCAACAGATTCCCTGTCATATACCCCTACACCAACCACTGTACCAACTGTGGTGTGGGACATCAAGTTTAGAGACAGATTTTACCTGTGGTGGGGACATCATATACACAGTGGGCTGGGGTCTTTACACAGACTGTGGTGTCATCAGTCTTCCCAGACTGTGGTGTGGGACATCATATACACAGTGGGCCGTCTAGGGGTCTTTACACAGACTGTGGTGTGGGACATCATATACACAGTGGGCCGTCTAGGGGTCTTTACACAGACTGTGGTGTGGGACATCATATACACAGTGGGCCGTCTAGGGGTCTTTACACAGACTGTGGTGTGGGACATCATATACACAGTGGGCCGTCTAGGGGTCTTTACACAGACTGTGGTGTGGGACATCATATACACAGTGGGCCGTCTAGGGGTCTTTACACAGACTGTGGTAATTGGACTCATATAACCGGCCCCAAGAGGCCTATAAAGCGGCTCCCATAACATGTCACACAGACAGACGGACTAATTATGAAACACAACCCTGAAAAGTGACATCATTGACAGATCAGAGTGTGTGTGTAGAAAGGAGAGGGTTAGAGGGGGTGAGAAGGAGAGAGAGACAAGACAGACGTGAGAGACATTGACAGAGAGAGTGTGAGAGAAAGGAGAGGCAGAGAGAGAGGAAGAGAGAGACATTGGTGAGATGGGAGAGAGGCAGAGAGAGATGGAGAGAGGGCAGAGGCAGAGAGGGAGAGAGGCAGAGAGAGAGAGAGAGAGAGAGAGGAAGAGAGGCAGAAGAGAGAGAGAGAGGAAGAGAGGCAGAGGAGATAGAGAGGCAGAGAGAGGGAGATGGTGGAGAGAGAGATAGAGAGAGAGGTGAGTGTGGTCAACACTCACCCCTACCCTGCTGGGTATCGATTAACAAGTCTGGCCGTCATGTGTTGCCAATCCCTCAGCATGGATTGCAGATAACCCTGTGCTAATCTGATCTATCATTCCAAAAGGACTTCCAAACCATGCAGTTACTGTCCTGATCACAACTAAATGGGCTTGGAAACTAAATTGGTATTGAAGAAGGTAGCGCTAACAGTGACCCTTCTTCTGCAATATTATGTTTACTGTAGGACCCTTTAAACAGAGTTCAACTGTAGGGTTCAAATCAAATCATAGTTTATTTGTCACATGCACCAAATACAACAGGTGTAGTAGACCTTACAGTGAAATGCTGAATACAACAGGTGTAGTAGACCTCACAGTGAAATGCTGAATACAACAGGTGTAGTAGACCTTACAGTGAAATGCTGAATACAACAGGTGTAGTAGACCTCACAGTGAAATGCTGAATACAACAGGTGTAGTAGACCTCACAGTAAAATGCTGAATACAACAGGTGTAGTAGACCTTACAGTAAAATGCTGAATACAACAGGTGTAGTAGACCTTACAGTAAAATGCTGAATACAACAGGGGTAGTAGACCTTACAGTAAAATGCTGAATACAACAGGTGTAGTAGACCTTACAGTGAAATGCTGAATACAACAGGGGTAGTAGACCTCACAGTGAAATGCCGAATACAACAGGTGTAGTAGACCTTACAGTGAAATGCCGAATACAACAGGTGTAGTAGACCTTACAGTAAAATGCTGAATACAACAGGTGTAGACCTTACAGTGAAATGCTGAATACAACAGGTGTAGACCTTAAAGTGAAATGCTGAATACAACAGGTGTAGTAGACCTCACAGTGAAATGCCGAATACAACAGGTGTAGTAGACCTTACAGTGAAATGCTAATACAACAGGTGTAGTAGACCTTACAGTAAAATGCTGAATACAACAGGTGTAGACCTTAGGTAAAATGCTGAATACAACAGGTGTAGACCTAAAGTAAATGCTGAATACAACAGGTAAAAGTAAAATGACAGGCTATAACCAATCGTAGAAACTATTAGGTGAACAATAGGTAGGTAAAGAAATAAAACAACAGTAAAAAGACAGGCTATATACAGTAGAGGCTATATACAGTAGAGAGGCTATATACAGTAGAGACTATATACAGTAGAGGCTATATACAGTAGAGGCTATATACAGTAGCGAGGCTATATACAGTAGCGAGGCTATATACAGTAGAGGTTATATACAGTAGAGAGGCTATATACAGTAGAGGCTATATACAGTAGAGGCTATATACAGTAGAGGCTATATACAGTAGAGAGGCTATATACAGTAGAGAGGCTATATACAGTAGAGAGGCTATATACAGTAGAGGCTATATACAGTAGAGGCTATATACAGTAGAGGCTATATACAGTAGAGAGGCTACATACAGTAGAGAGGCTATATACAGTAGAGGCTATATACAGTAGAGGCTATATACAGTAGAGGCTATATACAGTAGGGAGGCTACATACAGTAGGGAGGCTACATACAGACACCGGTTAGTTAGGCTGATTGAGGTAGTATGTACATGAATGTATAGTTAAAGCGACTATGGTATATAGAGGTTGGGGGGGGTCTTATGGCTTGGGGGTAAATAGGTTACAACTCAGCATGTCTACCTACCAGTCAGCTCTATAGGTTACAACTCAGCATGTCTACCTACCAGTCAGCTCTACAGGTAACAACTCAGCATGTCTACCTACCAGTCAGCTCTATAGGTTACAACTCAGCATGTCTACCTACCAGTCAGCTCTATAGGATACAACTCAGCATGTCTACCTACCAGTCAGCTCTATAGGTTACAACTCAGCATGTCTACCTACCAGTCAGCTCTATAGGTTACAACTCAGCATGTCTACCTACCAGTCAGCTCTATAGGTTACAACTCAGCATGTCTACATACCAGTCAGCTCTATAGGTTACAACTCAGCATGTCTACATACCAGTCAGCTCTATAGGTTACAACTCAGCATGTCTACCTACCAGTCAGCTCTATAGGTTAACAACTCAGCATGTCTACTAGCTCTATAGGTTACAACTCAGCATGTCTACCTACCAGTCAGCTCTATAGGTTACAACTCAGCATGTCTACCTACCAGTCAGCTCTACAGGTAACAACTCAGCATGTCTACCTACCAGTCAGCTCTATAGGTTACAACTCAGCATGTCTACCTACCAGTCAGCTCTATAGGTTACAACTCAGCATGTCTACCTACCAGTCAGCTCTATAGGTTACAACTCAGCATGTCTACCTACCAGTCAGCTCTATAGGTTACAGTGTTCCCTGATGATTCATTTATTGTTTAGGCTATGTTTTCAGCATGATAGTTAAGAACTCTGGGACTCCAAGGAGCCGAAGTCGTAACCCGACTCCCATGTCATGTGATGAGGGAACTGTCAATCAAACAGGGAAATGCCAATCACTCAGTCTGTGGTGCATTCCAAAACAGAGAGAGGTCAAAGTAGAAGTTCTCTAATCACAGGTTAGTGTGTGTGTGTGTGTGTGTGTGTGTGTGTGTGTGTGTGTGTGTGTGTGTGTGAATGAGTTCATTGGTATGAGACATAGAGCCTGTGAAAGTCTGACATGGGACAGAGATGACAGCCCAAAATAAAAACCCCACGGGACACCCACCCCCCACCCCAGTCCAGCTGTCCCAGGGTTGTCTAGTGTAAAGCCTCTGTGGCACGGAGTTAGCCTGCCACTCGTCCCCTGGAGAATAATTTAATCAGAATACTGATTTATATCTGATAAGAATATCTGATAGAGGGATACTATCTAACTCTCTGTGTCCCATTAGAATTACAAACTGAGGCTGTGTTCCAACACACACAGGGAGTCTGACAACACAGCTGATAGGACGGCTCTCCAACCTCCTATTATAAAACCCAAGGCAATGTTTCAATTGGCATGCTATCATATCATATTACTGCCACTGCTGAGCCCAAATCACTGCTTCATCCTAATGAAATAGTATCTAGGAGTAATTATAAATCACTGCTTTAGTAGTGGGACTGTGTCCCTGTTGTTTCCCTGTGATGGAGGGGTAGTGGGACTGTGTCCCTGTCGTTTCCCTGTGATGGAGGGGTAGTGGGACTGTGTCCCTGTCGTTTCCCTGTGATGGAGTAGTGGGACTGTGTCCCTGTTGTTTCCCTGTGATGGAGTAGTGGGACTGTGTCCCTGTTGTTTCCCTGTGATGGAGTAGTGTGAATGTGTCCCTGTTGTTTCCCTGTGATGGAGTAGTGGGACTGTGTCCCTGTCGTTTCCCTGTGATGGAGGGGTAGTGGGACTGTGTCCCTGTCGTTTCCCTGTGATGGGGTAGTGGGACTGTGTCCCTGTCGTTTCCCTGTGATGGAGGGGTAGTGGGACTGTGTCCCTGTGATGGAGTAGTGGGACTGTGTCCCTGTCGTTTCCCTGTGATGGAGTAGTGGGACTGTGTCCCTGTCGTTTCCCTGTGATGGAGGAGTAGTGGGACTGTGTCCCTGTCGTTTCCCTGTGATGGAGTAGTGGGACTGTGTCCCTGTTGTTTCCCTGTGATGGAGTAGTGGGACTGTGTCCCTGTCGTTTCCCTGTGATGGAGGAGTAGTGGGACTGTGTCCCTGTCGTTTCCCTGTGATGGAGGGGTAGTGGGACTGTGTCCCTGTCGTTTCCCTGTGATGGAGGGGTAGTGGGACTGTGTCCCTGTCGTTTCCCTGTGATGGAGGGGTAGTGGGACTGTGTCCCTGTCGTTTCCCTGTGATGGAGGGGTAGTGGGACTGTGTCCCTGTCGTTTCCCTGTGATGGAGTAGTGGGACTGTGTCCCTGTCGTTTCCCTGTGATGGAGTAGTGGGACTGTGTGCCTATCCCTCTCCTCCTGCCACATCTCTCCATCCTTCTCCTCCTGCCTCATCTCTCCATCCTTCTCCTCCTGCCTCATCTCTCCATCCTTCTCCTCCTGCCACATCTCTATTCACATCTCCATGTCTGGTGGAATACTCAACCGTGGTGCTTATTTGAACCTGGGTCCCTCCTGCATGCATTAAAACAGTGTCAGCCCTATGAGCTCAAGCCTATAACATTAGCTTGAGGAGCTAACACATAATTTATAACTTGGTCAGTTGCTTAACTGTGAATGTTATGCTGTAGGGCTAGAGTTCCCCCATCTGGTGAAATGTTTTTCATGCAATGTATTTCTATCTACAGCTCTGTTTTCATTTGGTCGGGTCTGTGTGTTGTGGGAGGAGTGAAATAAACAAAAGAGCACATCGGTTTTACCACAGAGAGAACATATGGTAGTGAGAGGAAGCCAAGTGGCCGGGAGTGGGAGGTGGAACGTGATGGATTTTGGCTGACATTTGGCTAATTTTTTAATCGATTAAACATTTAATCTCAATACAGTTTTCTGTCAACCAAAACTAGAATATGTTACGAACAGAGTGGACCAAGTTTTGTAGACACTGCCTTTTGCCAAAGGTGTAAATAAAAAAAACTGCGTTTAGGAGTGAAAATGGGAATCGAGTTATTGCACATGCGCAGTTCATAGTAAGCGTTCCCCAACGGAAATATGCAAACTTCTGCTTAGAACAGGCCAATAGGATCTCGCTAGTTTATGCTTGGCTCCGCCCACTATGACTCGTTTGGAAACGACAGGCTGTGGTCTATCTTGGTTTATGTTATAAAAAAAAAAAAAATCTTTGGTCAAGCGTCCGGAGCCGCCGGAAAAGAGAGAAATTCAGTAAACTACGAGATATCTACATAGAAAACAACCGAAAAAATAAATCAGGAAAGGTATGTCACAAAAACATATTTTAGATGACAGAGGAGATTTTGTTGTTCATATCTTTGATTTTAAAACGGACAACACCGTCCGTCTGGAAGTAGAAACTGTCGGTTTGGCCTCTGCGAAACAGGAAATCCAACATGGCGGGCTGATTGTTTGCGGAAAGTTGGAGCAGCAAAGCCAAGTAACTAGTTAAACCTTCACAGCCTAGTCAACAACCAATGTTGTGGTTTTTCCCCCCTGTGAAAATCTGTATAATACATTACATATTTGGTGAAGGGCCCAATATCTTTGGATTGTAAGCACGTGCACATGATTGTTTGGCTAGCAATGCTAATCGGCTAACTGTTAGCCTGTGAAACGCATAACACTACTAACGTGAGTGCCTTCATTTATGTTAGTGACGTTTTACACATTGGCAAGAGTGTTTTTTTTTTCTTATTATTATTATTTGTGAATTTGCATTCATTGGCTATCGATTCTGAATTTTGTGTTTGTGAAAGGCATTTTGCAAGTTGTACCACTAGCTAGTCGGGTAGCTGGTTGTCTCGCCGCTGATGACTAATGATTTTCAGCCAGTTGAGGACACGGCCGTCCGCTCTGTTTTCCCCCAGGAAGCAGATGGCGTTTTTAAAAGATACGTCTTTTACGTCCAGTTTTTTTTGTTGTTATATTTCTTTTGAATTTGATTCGATTTGTTGTTTTAGATAAAATCTCCAACCAACGTTATTGCTTGCAGGTGAACATTTACATTGTAGCTGTAGCCTGCTTATTTTTTTAACGATTGTTCTGTAAAAGGGGGAAGTTTTAAGAGCCCCAACACACGCCCTGATCTGACCGACATCAATGCTGCGTAATACATTCTGCAGTCTAACTTTTTTCATTATACAATCCAAAATGTTTTGTGGATATGTGTGCAGCAGAAATTCAATATTCACCTTTTTTTCCTACTGTTTCTTTAAGTCTACGCTATGGATAAATCCAACGTATGCATCACAACTGCCTCTTGCAATGCAATGCAATGCTGCGGAGTTCCATTGGAAGTGAATGTACCTCTGGTGTACCATGACACCTTGTGCACACCGGTTGTTTTAAAACCTCTTAAGGATCCGCCCCTTCATTTTTTTTTTATAGCTGAAATGACCTAACGGACTGACTACATCGCTAGCTTTGTGTGTGCAAGCGTTGCAAAGTGAATGTAGAAATCTATATTATTCAATTATTGCACTCACACTGCTTGCGCGCGCCATCATCTGGTTGTGATATAGTCGCCTTCTGCTACTATTTCCATTCTACAGCATACGGTCGGCCGCGTTCGATATTTCCAACATACCACACAGAAACGCAACGCTGCAAGGCGAACGCGACGTTACGTTGGAAACAAATGTAATTCTGGTGATACCAAAAATGTGATGTCGCTGTCGGTGTGTTTGCCAGCGTATGTCAAATTCAGTGTTCTGTAGTAACTTGTGTTCCCGGTGTATTCTTCTAAAAACCTAAAGGTTAAATTAATAAATTAACCTTTTTTATTTAGGTTTAGGGTAACCCACACGGCCATGTTTCCATGTTCACGGAAGACCGTCTGAAAACACGTGTGTAAATGTGTTGTTGTCTACGACTGTGGTGAAACGAGTTAAATCATTATTATTGTATTTGTTAAATTATTTTGATGTGAGATTTATCTTTCTAGAATCGTATCGGCAATTTTGATAATTCTATTTATTGTTTAGATGGATTATTTGTCTCGTTTTGGCTTCTAGAGCCAATTAACCTTTAAACAGAACATGTAAGGCCCTTGAACTATAAGGAGTAAAGTTAGGCCCCGTTCGTCCAGCATTGGGCTTAATAATAATAAATACAATGTTTCTCGCTAATAGATGTTGCTTTTTTATCAAGATTATCGTTCCACTGCAACATTGTAGAATCTTGTATTAACATAGTAAAATGTATTTATATATACTTTATATATACTTCAGCTAAATCTGATCCACAACTGTTACTTTAGCTGAATCTGATCCACAACTGTTACTTTAGCTGAATCTGATCCACAACTGTTACTTTAGCTGAATCTGATCCACAACTGTTACTTTAGCTGAATCTGATCCACAACTGTTACTTTAGCTGAATCTGATCCACAACTGTTACTTTAGCTGAATCTGATCCACAACTGTTACTTTAGCTGAATCTGATCCACAACTGTTACTTTAGCTGAATCTGATCCACAACTGTTACTTTAGCTGAATCTGATCCACAACTGTTACTTTAGCTGAATCTGATCCACAACTGTTACTTTAGCTGTAGTAATAATACAGTAGTATTTGATACAAGCCCTGTTTTGAATTTCTGAATTGACTGTTTGTCTTTGTTTATCCTTTCCTTTTTGGTCAATGTCACTATTATTATATATTATATTTTGTTGTACATGATATGAAGTATCAATATCAGTTGTTGTTAATGTCTAATCTTTGTTAGAAAGCTGTTCACCGTCTTTCAAATGTCACTAAAACTGTGTGTTAAGTTTGTACGTTTTTACAATGACCACCTATTCCCCCCCTTCCTGTCTGTTCCCTGTTTGCTTGCAGTTTTTTTGTTTTCTCCAGTGAAGACACATGAACAATCCTCTGCTCTGTCTAGACCTAACCAACAGAAGCCCGATGTTCTAGAAGTTGTGCTAGAACAGTTTGACCTGGATCGGAACTGATTTTGAAAGTGCTTGTGTGAAACAAAATGGAAACTGACCAAACTGATCAATCCCAAAAAGCCAGTCTTGTTTTCCAGTTTGATTACTACTGTCTATAGCCCTGTCACAGGACAAGCCAGAGAGAAGACCAACCAATAATCCTCCTCTCTGTGTCTTTCTCCTCTCCAACTCTTTCAGCTTTGCGTTGCTATTGGAGCGTTGTGCTGCTCCCCTTTCGAGCCCACTGAGTCTGATTGGAGGGCTGGGAGTTGGAATCCCGCCCCCGCAGCGCCTCTTATGCCACGCCTCCCTGCTTCTGGCCCAGCTCAAAGCACAGCTCGCCATCAATCAACTCGTTGCCGCGGGAAACATCGCCAACGCCATTACCTGCGCCAACCATCCACTACCCTCCCCTCACCCTCCTCTTGCCCTCTTCCTCAACCTCTTGAAAGCGGCATCCACCACCAATAACATGTACCATCCCCTATATAATCCGTTAGGGGGTCAGTACTCTTCACAAGCCCAGAGAACACCAGCTCAGATGGGGCGGTATGGACTCACACAAGCCCAGTCTGGGATGGACCCTCTGTTGGCCTCACGCCTGGGTCTGGGCCCTGTCTCTGCTGGTGGTTCCTCTGGTTTTTCCAGCCAGGGGGGCATGATGTCCTCGATGGGGTACAACCTGGGGCAGAGATCAACCGGGATGACCCCGGAGTTGGAGATAGACCACCACATCCGCTGGGCCAGAGAGGACGTGAGACTGCTCAGCCAGATGGTGCAGCAGAAACAGAACCAGCAGACCCAAATGAATCTTCGCCTGAATCGCAACCCCGGGGATGAGCTTTCGTCTAGGGTAGGGATGGGTAGCTACACCTCTGGCCGGTCCTGCAGCGACCAGCAGAGCTCCATGGCCTCCTGGTCTGGCCACCTGACCCAGTCTGCTTCCTCTAAACTCTTCTCCTCCCCCCTCCCTCAGTCGTCCCCTTCCACCTCCCAGATGTACCAAAGCCAAACCTCTGGGTTTGGTGGTGCGGGAGAGCCGGGACCCACCTCAATGGGTTCTGAGGCGCCCCTGAGTGTCTCCGCCTCGTCTGGCACTGATCCTCCAGCCCGGTACACACCAGAGTCCGCCAGCAACATCCTGGCGAGTTTTGGCTTGTCCAACGAGGACTTGGAGCTCCTGAGCCACTATCCAGACGATCAGCTGACCCCAGACAACCTGCCCTTCATCCTCAGAGACATCTGCATCCGTAAGGCCAATAGAAACATGGATGTGGACCATCGGCATGACAACAGACCCAGCCCGGGGTCGGACCACTTAGGTGGAGGACAGAGCAAAGTTATCGATTATGGAAATATTGATGCTTCTAAATACGACAGTTATGACAATATTCGATCCAATAGTTACGGCGGACAAGATCCGCTCCCGAAAGAGTCGATGAAATACTCTGTCAGAGACTCTCCAAGCGGGCACACCGGGACACCGTGTGTTGGAAGATCCATGACCTCCGTCCTTTCCGAGCAACAGCAGATTTGCAGCGCTGCAGTCCAGGGTTCTATCTCTCTCCCCAAGAATGACAACGACACTCGTATCGGTCTTCCTCCGCCTTCCAGCCTAACCCAAAAGACCCTCAAAACCCACGACTTATCTAAAGCAGCACCCAAACCTATGAACATCCCTGTCCACGGCGGAGACCAAGGACTCGACCGACTCCTCTCATCTCAGAATCGAGGCACTGCTCGAGGCCAGGTTCAGCCTCGGTCCGACCTGGTGGTTCTTAGTGGTGGAGTTGGAGGAGATGCAAGACTCAAGATCGGAGGTATCCCAGTGGGGATTCCTCCTCCCACGCCACCCCTCATGTGGCCTCCCTTATTCCCCGTCATGAATCCGTCGGTTCCCCCTCCCGGTCACGTTCCGGTGACTTGTCCGCCTCCCCCGATGGGTCCGCCTCCCCCGATGGGTCCACCTCCCCCGATGGGTCCACCTCCCCCGATGGGTCCGCCTCCCCAGATGGGTCCGCCTCCCCGGATGGGTCCACCGCCATCGATGTTCCAGCAAATCCCACCCCCAACGTTGATGGTGCCGACGAGGTTGCCGGCCCCGACCACGATGAGCGATTACTCCGCAGCTTCTCCCAGAATCTTTCCTCATACCTGTTCTCTCTGTAACGTAGAATGTGCGCAGCTAAAGGTGAGTTTTCGTCATACTATAACCTGAGTTTTCGTCATACTATAACCTGTCTTGACCAGACCTGGGTTGAGATACCATTTCAAATGCGTTGAGTTTTTTTATCTCTAGCCCAAGGAGCTGTTCAATTCTGGTCCTCGAAGGCCCGAAACACAACATTTGTTTTTGCTTCTACCCCGGGTCTGAATCAGTCCCAGATAATTAAACGGGTGTTTTGGCCCTCCAATGACAGCCCTGCTCCAGCCTGCCTTGATTGCAGTTTTAATCAAGCAAATATAAATGATTTGGAATGTCAAATAGTATGTGAACCCAGGTCTTGAACCCCTTCGTACTGACTTTTTGGTTTTGTGTATCTTTGAACCTCATGTTGTATCTCAAGACTTCTCTTGTTGAATGTGTTTCCATTTTGTTAATTCAAAAACGTAAGTCTAGCTATGAAGCGATTACCACTCGTTGACCCCCCCCCCACCAATGCACGGTGAGTTGAGATGTACTAAAACAGATGGAAATAATGTGAAAATGCTTTTTAGAGTAAAATATTAGCAAATTGCTTGAGTTGACTCGAGGAATATGTAAACATTAAATCCTGGACAGTATTCAACATTATATTGTAATTATTGAATACTGTATGTCATGAGATTTCTTTATAGATCTTTTTTTTTTTTTTCAAACCTCTTGAAATATTGTAATTGTATTTGTATATAAATGCCTTGTTGACTTTATAAGACATTGAGTTTAATGTGTGTCTTTCGATGACTTTGATTTGCCCGAGGCAGACGATGTTTTCAAGATTTTTTTGACTCTGTATAAACAGTTACCCTTGTTCTATCAATAGGCCTTTACCATGGTCAATGAATGAATGATTTAGCTAACTATGCCACATGTATCTATCTCTCTCTATATCTATCTCTCTATATCTCTATCTATATCTATATCTATATCTCTCTATCTCTCTATCTCTCTCTCTATATCTCTCTATATCTCTCTCTCTATCTATATATATCTATCTCTCTATCTATATCTATCTCTCTATATCTATATCTCTATATATCTCTCTATCTATATATATCTATCTCTCTATATATCTCTCTATATCTCTCTATCTCTCTATCTATATACATCTCTCTATATCTATCTATATCTCTCTCTATCTATATATATCTATCTATATATATCTCTCTATATCTATCTATATCTCTCTCTCTATCTATATATATATATCTATATCTATCTATATATATCTCTCTATATCTATCTATCTATATCTCTCTCTATCTATATATATCTCTCTATCTCTCTATATATATCTATCTATCTCTCTATCTATATCTATCTCTCTATATATATCTCTATCTCACTCGAACCCCTGGATACGGTGTAAACCAATGACCGTAACTCTCACCACATACTCCTCTACCAACTTTTCATACAATTTATTTAGTTACTTTGTTAGTTTTTTTTTGGGGGGGAGATGGCTGCCGAGAGAATCCGTTCCAGAGAATCTACAGAGAAGATTCCAGATGCTGCTGCTTTCCCCGTCAGACCCCCCCAACAGACTCTTGCCGTACCTACCTAGTGTTGTTCTTGGTAGAACAGGCAGCGTGTGTAACTAGGCTGTGTAACTAGCTATTTGTGTAGTATAGCATTTTTAACTAACTCCTGCTATATAAAAGCAGAGAAATTGGACTTTTTGCACTAGCTGCAAGGTGGGAAACCAAACTGATATTGAAAGGCCTTGTTTGAGGGCGACGCGGTGGAGACTGACTCAGACTGACTGTCGTCTCTGTTTTGACCAACAGAACTGGATTGAGCATCAAAACACCAGCCTCCACATCGACAACTGCCGGCTGCTCAGGAAATTGTGGGTTATGTCTCCTGTCTTTTTGTTTTTTAAATATAATGTCTGCCTGGCTCTTTCTAAATGTAGTATATTCCTCGTGTCCTCTCCCCTCATCTCCTACTCTAAGTCCATTGGAGGAGAAAGTCCTAGTGGACTCTATAGATTCTCCTCTAATACAGCTGAGAAAGGAGGTCGAGGGAAATAGGATGCGAGGGAATCGCAGAAAGGCGACTTGATATCTATGATCCCAGCGATCGCCATCACGTTGTACATTTATGCCAAATCCCCTTTTTCCTTCTTCCAGGTATCCTGACTGGAACGGGAAACTGTATCAAGGTGAGGAAGTTCCCTGTACTGGGTTCTAAAGTAGAAGGGATCCCTCTGACGGTCATCGCTGACTCAGTTCTTAGCTGACATTTGAAACCAGAATAACTTCTTCAGGCTGTGCTTACTGGCCTAGTTCCCTTCTCTCCTTCCCTCTCTTTCTCCGTCCTCTCCTCTCTCCCTCCTCTTCTCTCTCCTTCCAGCCCTGCTCCCAGTAGAAATGACAACAACCAGAGTTCTTCCAAACGTCGCCAGACCAACTCCCGTTCTCTGTCCCGTTCTCCTTCTCCTCGCCTCTCCTCCTACCGCACCACTTCCTCCTCTGCTCGCCGACCTCGATCCAGGGAACGATCCCGCTCCCGGGAACGTAGACACAGCGCCGGTAGACGGCGTTCCCGGTCTCCTGGTTCGCGTCGGGAGCGTGACCCTCCGGCGTCGTCGTCTTCGCACCGGGATCGGGAACGTCGGCGTTCCCGCTCGCCCCAGACAACTTCTTCATCCCGGAGGAGGTAAGATGACAGAAAAGTCAATAGACTGTATTGTAGTGTTTTTTTATTTTATTTCTAGTTGATACATTTTTTTTAAAGTGTATAATTTTTTCAGATGAATGAAAACTACTCTATGATTTTAAAATGTCTATTTATATCTGAATATTTTTTTTTACGTGTAATAAAATAAATTCAAATAATTGAAGTGAATTAATTCATCCAGGTCGCGTTCTAGGAGCTATGAGCGGGAGCGTCGGGAGGCGAGGAAGAGGAGCCCTTCAGGAGGAGGGAAGAGCAGCCAGCAGAAGTCTAGCAGTGCTGAGAGACTGGCCAAGAAACTACTGGAGTCATCTGGTGAGAGAGAGAGAGAGAGAGAGAGAGGGAACAATTATCCTGTTTACAGCCCGGTGAGGAGACCGCTTTTAGCCCGGGGCTAAATGAGTGTTCACACATTCTAAAGTGGCCTAACACTGACCTTAGCCCAGGGCCAGTCTTAGCCTGAAGGATAGCCCAGGGCCAGTCTTAGCCTGAAGGTTAGCCCAGGGCCAGTCTTAGCCTGAAGGATAGCCCAGGGCCAGTCTTAGCCTGAAGGAGAGCCCAGGGACAGTCTTAGCCTGAAGGAGAGCCCAGGGACAGTCTTAGCCTGAAGGAGAGCCCAGGGTTAATGATGCAGTGTGAAGAGGTGCAGTTGAATCTCAATGGTCTTTCCTTGATTCCTCTCGCCTTCAAAAGTGGGGGGAGGAACTTCAGCTTTTCTCCTCCAATTAGTTTTGAGATGGAAGGTAAGTCGAGAGGATGTGAAGAATCAAGGAAATCACATTGATTAATTCTTTTACACTCTGGTCAAGAGAACCAGTACATTACTTATCTCTCACACCCTGACCCAATGTCACAGTCTTAGCCTGAAGGATAGCCCAGGGACAGTCTTCCCCTGAAGGATCCTTCCAGGGCAGTCTTAGCCTGAAGGATCCAGCCCAGGGACAGTCTTAGCCTGAAGGATAGCCCAGGGACAGTCTTAGCCTGAAGGATAGCCCAGGGACAGTCTTAGCCTGAAGGGGAGAGCCCAGGGACAGTCTTAGCTTCCAGCCGGCCAGTCTTAGCCTTCCAGGCTTCTCCCAGGGACAGTCTTAGCCTTCCAGGGTTCTTAGCTGATGGGACAGTCTTAGCCTTCCAGCCGGCTTCAGTCTCCCCCTCTCAAGGATCCAGGGACTCTTTCCCCCAGGGTTCCTTCCAGCCGGCCTTCTCTCCCCCTCTCCTTCCAAAGTGGGGGAGGAACTCCTTCCAGCCGGCCTTTCTCCCCCTCCTTCCAGCCGGCCTTAGTTTTTCCAGATGGAAGGTAAGTCTCCTTCCAGCCGGATGTGAAGAATCAAGCCGAAATCACATTGATTAATTCCAGCCGCCTTTACACTCTGGTTCCAGAGAACCAGTACCCCCTTCCTTCCAGCCGGCCTCTCTCACACCCTGACCCAATGTCACCCCCTCTCCTTCCAGCCGGCCTCTCTCTCCCCCTCTCCTTCCAGCCGGCTTCTCTCTCTCCCCAGCCGGCCTCTCTCTTCCAGCCGGCCTCTCTCTCTCCTTCCAGCCGGCCTCTCTCTCCCCCTCCCTTCCAGCCGGCCTCTCTCTCCCCCTCCCTTCCAGCCGGCCTCTCTCTCCCCTCTCCTTCCAGCCGGCCTCTCTCTCCCCCCTCTCCTTCCAGCCGGCCTCTCTCTCCCCCTCTCATTCCAGCCGGCCTCTCTCTCCCCCTCTCCTTCCAGCCGGCTTCTCTTTGATCCATCCCTTTGTTTTCCAGCTGGCCTCTCCCTGACTAAGAACACCAGTCTAGAAGTTCTGATGCAGTCCCTGGCCCCTGCTCTCCTGGCCGAGCTCGCCAAAAAGAAAGGAGTCACTTCTGCCAAGGGAGGTGCCGGCAAGGGAGGCCGCTCCTCCTCCCGGAAGACTGAAACGGGAACGTCCAAGGGTGGCAAGGCAGGCACCGGATCTGGGAGGACGTCAAACAAGAAATCCTCCTCGCCCTCCAAATCATCCTTCAAATCGTCCAGCTCAGCTCCTTCCAAGGTATGGCTTTTGTGTGTGTTAAAATTATTATTTTTTTAAAATAAGACTGATAAGATGGGATCTTCCACAAGGTGAAGACGTTCAGACAGCTGATCGTGATGATGTCATCGTGATGATGTCATTGTCACTCCCATAGTACTGAACGGTCAACGTTGGCATCGCGGCGGCGGCTCCGTGCCTAAAAATGACGGTCTCCGAACAACTTTAACCCCCATTTGAACTGCCGCCATAAAAAAGGCCTGACTAGGGTACGGAGTAGTTTTGGCACAGCTGCGGTCCCTCGGCATAGCGTGTCCCCCCCCCCCCCATTTTAAAAGTCACTGGAGAGGTCTGACTACGCTGGATGGTGCTTGACATCAGAACCGGGCTGGACCATCTTGGTAGGGGGGGTGGCGTCTGTGGCCCACTGGGTCAGCCAAATGCTCATATAGATGATTATGACAACAGACAAATAGTAGAAGTCGCTGGCAGTGTCTGTTTAAAAAAATATTATTATTTGTATATGATTAAAGCCTCCAGTCTTCTTGGGTGTGACGCTACAAGCTTGGCACACCTGTATTTGGGGAGTTTCTCCCATTCTTCTCTGCAGATCCTCTCAAGCTCTGTCAGGTTGGATGGGGAGCGTCGCTGCACAGCTATTTTCAGGTCTCTCCAGAGATGTTTGATCGTGTTCAGGTCCGGGCTCTGGCTGGGCCACTCAAGGACATTCAGAGACTTGTCCCGAAGCCACTCCTGCGTTGTCTTGGCTGTGTGCTTAGGGTCGTTGTCCTGTTGTAAGGTGAACCTTCACCCCAGTCTGAGGTCCTGAGCGCTCTGGAGCAGGTTTTCTTCATCTCTCTGTGCTTTGCTCTGTTCATCTTTCCCTCGATCCTGACTAGTCTCCCAGCCCCTACTGCTGAAAAACATCCCCACAGCATGATGCTGCCACCACCATGCTTCACCGTAGGGATGGTGCCAGGTTTCCTCCAGACGTGACGCTTGGCATTCAGGCCAAAGAGTTCAATCTTCGTTTCATCAGACCAGATAATCTTGTTTCTCATGGTCTGAGAGTCTTTAGGTGCCTTTTGGCAAACTCCAAGTGGGCTGTCATGTGCCTTTTACTGAGGAGTGGCTTCTGTCTGTCCACTCTACCATAAAGGCCTGATTGATGGAGTGCTGCATAGATGGTTGTCCTTCTGGAAGGTTCTCCCATCTCCACAGAGGAACTCTGGAGCTCTGTCAGAAGGACCATCGGGTGCTTGGTCACCTCCCTGACCAAGGCCATTCTCCCCCGATTGCTCAGTTTGGCCGGGCGGCCAGCTCTAGGAAGAGTCTTGGTGGTTCCAAACTTCTTCCATTTAAGAATGATGGACAGACATTTTTGGTACCCTCCCCCAGATCTGTGTCTCAACACAATCCTGTCTCGGAGCTCTACAGATAAGTCCTTCGACCTCATGTCTTGGTTTTTGCTCTGACATGCACTGTCAACTGTGGGACCTTATATAGAGAGGTGTGTGCCTTTCCAAATCATGTCCAAATCAATTGGATTTACCACAGGTGGACTCCAATCTGGTAGTAGAAACATCTCAAGGATGATCAATGGAAACAGGATGCACCTGAGTCTCATAGCAAAAGATGTAAAAATAAATGTTTGTTTTGCAAATTGTATAATTTTTTTTAAATTCTAAACTCGTTTTTGGTTTTGTCATTTAGGGGGTAGATTGTTGAGGATTTTCTTTCCTTTTAATCCATTTTAGACAACAGAATGTGGAACAACTCTGGGGATCTGAAATACTTACCGAAGGCTGCGTGTCTCTGTCTGTCTGTCTGAAGTTTGAACACACCTACTCATTCCAGGGTTTTGCTTTATTTTTACTACTTTCTACATTGTAGAATAATAGTGAAGACATCAACACTATGAAATGACACATGGTGTGTCTCATTGTGACTCTTCAGACATTTGATGGGTATCTCTGTCACAGACGTGAAGTCTGTTAGCTTTTCCCATCATGCCTCTCTGAATTGGTGTAGACTCAAGGCTGTAATCGCTGTCAAAGGTGCTTCAACAAAGTACTGAGTAAAGAGTCTGAATACTTTTGTAAAAATATTTCATTTTCATAAATAAAAAAACTAATTTCTAAAGTTTTTGCTATGTCATTATGGGTTATGAATACTTTCCGACTGCACTGTATCAGACCGTGAATGTAGCCTATATCCGTATCATCAGCTATGCTATTAGCGATTAGCATATTCACCTGTAGCCTATACACGGTCCGTATCATCAGCTATGCTATTAGCGATTAGCATATTCACCTGTAGCCTATACACGGTCCGTAGCATCAGCTATGCTATTAGGGATTAGCATATTCACCTGTAGCCTATACACGGTCCGTATCATCAGCTATGCTATTAGCGATTAGCATATTCACCTGTAGCCTATACACGGTCCGTAGCATCAGCTATGCTATTAGCGATTAGCATATTCACCTGTAGCCTATACACGGTCCGTATCATCAGCTATGCTATTAGCGATTAGCATATTCACCTGTAGCCTATACACGGTCCGTATCATCAGCTATGCTATTAGCGATTAGCATATTCACCTGTAGCCTATACACGGTCCGTATCATCAGCTATGCTATTAGCGATTAGCATATTCACCTGTAGCCTATACACGGTCCGTATCATCAGCTATGCTATTAGCGATTAGCATATTCACCTGTAGCCTATACACGGTCTGTGTCATCAGCTATTAGCGATTAGCATATTCACCTGTAGCCTATACATGGTCCGTGTCATCAGCTATTAGCGATTAGCATATTCACCTGTAGCCTATACATGGTCTGTGTCATCAGCTATTGGCGATTAGCGATTTATTCACCTGTGGCCTATACATGGTCCGTGTCATCAGCTATTAGCGATTAGCATATTCACCTGTAGCCTATACATGGTCCGTGTCATCAGCTATTAGCGATTAGCATATTCACCTATAGCCTATACATGGTCTGTGTCATCAGCTATTAGCGATTAGCATATTCACCTGTAGCCTATACATGGTCCGTGTCATCAGCTATTAGCGATTAGCATATTCACCTGTAGCCTATACATGGTCCGTGTCATCAGCTATTAGCGATTAGCATATTCACCTATAGCCTATACATGGTCTGTGTCATCAGCTATTAGCGATTAGCATATTCACCTGTAGCCTATACATGGTCTGTGTCATCAGCTATTAGCGATTAGCGATTTGTTCACCTGTGGCCTATACATGGTCCGTGTCATCAGCTATTAGCGATTAGCATATTCACCTGTAGCCTATACATGGTCCGTGTCATCAGCTATTAGCGATTAGCATATTCACCTGTAGCCTATACATGGTCCGTGTCATCAGCTATTAGCGATTAGCATATTCACCTGTAGCCTATACATGGTCCGTGTCATCAGCTATTAGCGATTAGCATATTCACCTGTAGCCTATACATGGTCCGTGTCATCAGCTATTAGCGATTAGCATATTCACCTGTAGCCTATACATGGTCTGTGTCATCAGCTATTGGCGATTAGCGATTTATTCACCTGTGGCCTATACATGGTCCGTGTCATCAGCTATTAGCGATTAGCATATTCACCTGTAGCCTATACATGGTCCGTGTCATCAGCTATTAGCGATTAGCATATTCACCTGTAGCCTATACATGGTCCGTGTCATCAGCTATTAGCGATTAGCATATTCACCTGTAGCCTATACATGGTCCGTGTCATCAGCTATTAGCGATTAGCATATTCACCTGTAGCCTATACATGGTCCGTGTCATCAGCTATTAGCGATTAGCATATTCACCTGTAGCCTATACATGGTCCGTGTCATCAGCTATTAGCGATTAGCATTTTCACCTGTAGCCTATACATGGTCCGTGTCATCAGCTATTAGCAATTAGCATATTCACCTGTGGCCTATACATGGTCCGTGTCATCAGCTATTAGCGATTAGCATATTCACCTGTAGCCTATACATCTATTAGCGATTAGCGATTTGTTCACCTGTGGCCTATACATGGTCCGTGTCATCAGCTATTAGCGATTAGCATATTCACCTGTAGCCTATACATCTATTAGCGATTAGCGATTTGTTCACCTGTAGCCCAACTGGAGCAGCAAAATGGCAACTTATTCATTTATTTGTATTTATCCTGTTGGGCTAATCATTAGGATAATAATATATAATAAATAATCACCTGCATCGGTCGGACACACACACGGTTCCCAACTGGTGAGCCGCAAAAAAAATCCGCTGGTGGCGGCATGAATAATAAATAAATAAAAATAATAAGAATAATAAAAATATTGCTCTAACCTTTTTAAGATAATAAAACGCTTTTTTAAAAACCGTATGTTCTCACCCCGCGTGAGAATACGCTACGTTGCCAAGTTTTACTGTCCATGGATAGACATTTTCTGGGGCAGCAGCGTAGCCTAGCGTTGGACTTGATGCAAGATCGAATCCCCGAGCTGATGAGGTAAAAATCTGTCATTCTGCCCCTGAACAGGCAGTTAACCCACTGTTCCTAGACCGTCATTGAAAATAAGAATGTGTTCTTAACTGACTTGCCAAGTTAAATAAAGATTTTTAAAAAATACAAATACATTTAAAAAAAAATGTGCGTCAGCTAGGCTAACGTAGACCTAACCAGAGAAATAGAAAGATTACGATAAGGGAAAATAGGCTTCAACATCATCGTGGAATTAGGTGCAGTTTGGAAGGCCAACAGCAGTAGATGCACAAAGGGCAAGCAGGCAGGTTTGTTTGCAATAATTCAGTTAATTGTTACTTTAATTCGCACGTTCGTTCGTACGCAGGCCATATAAAGTGTAAACCGGTGCAGTGGTAATAGTTTGAGCAGTAAATACTAAATACATTCTAGACTATTTTCGCAGCCTATATATTCGATTCTGGCCGTTCCCTCCCTATGGCACTCGTAATTTGAATGGACCTCTGAATATTTCTCTCCCATAGAACAAACACGCAGCGAGCAAAGGTAAATAGATCTACTTGTCCGATTTAAAAGAAAAAAAAAGTGTGTGTGTGTGTATATATATATATATATATATATATATATATGAGAGAGAGTTTTTTTAAATGTTATTGCGAAAGTACTTGGAATGGTTCAAAAATAAACATATCCAGGTGTTAGAAAGGCCAAGTCAAAGTCCAGACCTGAATCCAATCGAGAATCTGTGGAAAGAACTGAAAACTGCTGTTCACAAATGCTCTCCATCCAACCTCACTGAGCTCGAGCTGTTTTGCAAGGAGGAATGGGAAAAATGTCAGTCTCTCGATGTGCAAAACTGATAGAGACATACCCCAAGCGACTTACAGCTGTAATCGCAGCAAAAGGTGGCGCTACAAAGTATTAACTTAAGGGGGCTGAATAATTTTGCACGCCCAATTTTTCAGTTTTTGATTTGTTAAAGTTTGAAATATCCAATAATTGTCGTTCCACTTCATGATTGTGCCCCACTTGTTGTTGATTCTTCACAAAAAAATACAGTTTTATATCTTTATGTTTGAAGCCTGAAATGTGGCAAAAGGTCGCAAAGTTCAAGGGGGCCGAATACTTTCGCAAGGCACTGTATATATATGAGAAACACTGATGGTCTGGAAAGGCTCTAAAATGTCCAAGACGACTCCAGCACAAATATAAAAACACAAACAACTTCCTCGTTATCTCTTCTCAAACTCATTCCCCTCTTCTCTCTTCTCAACCTCAACCTTCTCTCTTCTCAACCTAATTTTCCTCTTCCTCGTTATCTCTTCTCAAACTCATTCCCCTCTTCTCAACCTCAATCCCCTCTTCCTCGTTATCTCTTCTCAAACTCATTCCCCTCTTCTCAACCCCACTTCCCTCTCCCTCTTCCTCATTATCTATTCTCAACCTAATTTCCCTCTCCCTCTTCCTCATTATCTCTTCTCAACCTCATTCCCCTCTTCCTCGTTATCTCTTCTCAACCTCATTCCCTCTCCCCTCTTCCTCGTTATCTCTTCTCAACCTCATTCCCCTCTCCCCTCTTCCTCGTTCTCTTCTCAACCTCATTCCCCTCTTCCTCGTTCTCTTCTCAACCTCATTCCCCTTCCTCTTCCTCGTTATCTCTTCTCAACCTCATTCCCCTCTCCCCTCTTCCTCGTTATCTCTTCTCAACCTCATTCCCCTCTCCCCTCTTCCTCGTTATCTCTTCTCAACCTCATTCCCCTCTCCCCTCTTCCTCGTTATCTCTTCTCAACCTCATTCCCCTCTCCCTCTTCCTCGTTATCTCTTCTCAACCTCATTCCCCTCTCCCCTCTTCCTCGTTATCTCTTCTCAACCTCATTCCCCTCTTCCTCGTTATCTCTTCTCAACCTCATTCCCCTCTTCCTCGTTATCTCTTCTCAACCTCATTCCCCTCTTCCTCGTTATCTCTTCTCAACCTCATTCCCTCCCTCTTCCTCGTTATCTCTTCTCAACCTCATTCCCCTCTTCCTCGTTATCTCTTCTCAACCTCATTCCCCTCTTCCTCGTTATCTCTTCTCAACCTCATTCGTTTTCTCTTCTCAACCTAATTTCCCTCTTCCTCATTCTCTTCTCAACCTCATTCCCCTCTCCCTCTTCCTCATTATCTCTTCTCAACCTCAATCCCCCCTTCCTCTCATCTCTCTTTTTGTCTTCAACCCATGTGGAAATAATATAAAATCTCGAACAGGTCAAAAAGGTCTATTTTTCCCAGGGGAAGAAGGGAGCCCCAGGGACACCGGCTTTCTTAAGACCTAAGAATATCCCCCCCAACACACATCTCACTAACAACACTAAAGAATATCCCCACTAACAACACTAAAGAATATCCCCACTAACAACACTAAAGAATATCCCCACTAACAACACTAAAGAATATCCCCTGTAACACACAGCTCACTACCAACACTAAAGAATATCCCCTCTACCAACACTGAAGAATATCCCCACTACCAACACTGAAGAATATCCCCTGTACTACCCAACACTGAAGAATATCCCCACTACCAACACTGAAGAATATCCCCACTACCAACACTGAAGAATATCCCCACTACCAACACTGAAGAATATCCCCACTACCAACACTGAAGAATATCCCCACTACCAACACTGAAGAATATCCCCACTACCAACACTGAAGAATATCCCCACTACCAACACTGAAGAATATCCCCACTACCAACACTGAAGAATATCCCCACTACCAACACTGAAGAATATCCCCACTACCAACACTAAAGAATATCCCCACTAACAACACTAAAGAATATCCCCACTAACAACACTAAAGAATATCCCCACTAACAACACTAAAGAATATCCCCACTAACAACACTAAAGAATATCCCCACTAACAACACTGAAGCTCACTACCAACACTAAAGAATATCCCCTCTACCAACACTAAAGAATATCCCCACTACCAACACTGAAGAATATCCCCACTACCAACACTGAAGAATATCCCCACTACCAACACTGAAGAATATCCCCACTACCAACACTGAAGAATATCCCCACTACCAACACTGAAGAATATCCCCACTACCAACACTGAAGAATATCCCCACTACCAACACTGAAGAATATCCCCACTACCAACACTGAAGAATATCCCCACTACCAACACTGAAGAATATCCCCACTACCAACACTGAAGAATATCCCCACTACCAACACTGAAGAATATCCCCACTACCAACACTGAAGAATATCCCCACTAACAACACTAAAGAATATCCCCACTAACAACACTAAAGAATATCCCCACTAACAACACTAAAGAATATCCCCACTAACAACACTAAAGAATATCCCCTGTAACACACAGCTCACTACCAACACTAAAGAATATCCCCTCTACCAACACTGAAGAATATCCCCACTACCAACACTGAAGAATATCCCCACTACCAACACTGAAGAATATCCCCTCTACCAACACTGAAGAATATCCCCACTACCAACACTGAAGAATATCCCCACTACCAACACTGAAGAATATCCCCACTACCAACACTGAAGAATATCCCCACTACCAACACTGAAGAATATCCCCACTACCAACACTGAAGAATATCCCCACTACCAACACTGAAGAATATCCCCACTACCAACACTGAAGAATATCCCCACTACCAACACTGAAGAATATCCCCACTACCAACACTGAAGAATATCCCCACTACCAACACTGAAGAATATCCCCACTACCAACACTGAAGAATATCCCCACTACCAACACTGAAGAATATCCCCACTACCAACACTAGAGAATATCCCCACTACCAACACTAGAGAATATCCCCACTACCAACACTAGAGAATATCCCCTGTAACACACAGCTCACTACCAACACTAAAGAATATCCCCTCTACCAACACTGAAGAATATCCCCACTACCAACACTGAAGAATATCCCCACTACCAACACTGAAGAATATCCCCACTACCAACACTGAAGAATATCCCCACTACCAACACTGAAGAATATCCCCACTACCAACACTGAAGAATATCCCCACTACCAACACTGAAGAATATCCCCACTACCAACACTGAAGAATATCCCCACTACCAACACTGAACCAACATATCCCCACTACCAACACTGAAGAATATCCCCACTACCAACACTGAAGAATATCCCCACTACCAACACTGAAGAATATCCCCACTACCAACACTGAAGAATATCCCCACTACCAACACTGAAGAATATCCCCACTACCAACACTGAAGAATATCCCCACTACCAACACTGAAGAATATCCCCACTAAAAACACTAGAGAATATCCCCACTACCAACACTAGAGAATATCCCCACTACCAACACTAGAGAATATCCCCACTACCAACACTAGAGAATATCCCCACTACCAACACTAGAGAATATCCCCACTACCAACACTAGAGAATATCCCCACTACCAACACTAGAGAATATCCCCACTACCAACACTAGAGAATATCCCCACTACCAACACTAGAGAATATCCCCACTACCAACACTAGAGAATATCCCCACTACCAACACTAAGAATATCCCCACTACCAACACTAAAGAATATCCCCACTACCAACACTAAAGAATATCCCCACTAACACACAGCTCACTACCAACACTAAAGAATATCCCCACTAACAACACTAGAGAATATCCCCACTACCAACACTAGAGAATATCCCCACTACCAACACTAGAGAATATCCCCACTACCAACACTAGAGAATATCCCCACTACCAACACTAGAGAATATCCCCACTACCAACACTAGAGAATATCCCCACTACCAACACTAAAGAATCCCCACTACCAACACTAGAGAATATCCCCACTACCAACACTAGAGAATATCCCCACTACCAACACTAGAGAATATCCCCACTACCAACACTAGAGAATATCCCCACTACACTAACACTAACAGAATATCCCCACTACCAACACTAAAGAATATCCCCACTACCAACACTAAAGAATATCCCCACTACCAACACTAGAGAATATCCCCACTAACACACACTTCACTAACAACACTAAAGAATATCCCACCACTAAAGACACACACTTCACTAACAGTAAAGAATATCCCACCCGACACACACTTCACTAACACTAAAGAATATCCCCACTACCAACACTAAAGAATATCCCCACTAACAACACTAAAGAATATCCCCTGTAACACACAGCTCACTACCAACACTAAAGAATATCCCCTCTACCAACACTAAAGAATGTCCCCTGTAACACACAGCTCACTACCAACACTAAAGAATATCCCCTCTAACAACACTAAAGAATATCCCCTCTAACACACAGCTCACTAACAACACTAAAGAATATCCCCACTACCAACACTAAAGAATATCCCCACTACCAACACTAAAGAATATCCCCTGTAACACACAGCTCACTAACAACACTAAAGAATATCCCCACTACCAACACTAAAGAATATCCCCACTAACAACACTAAAGAATATCCCCACTAACAACACTAAAGAATATCCCCACTACCAACACTAAAGAATATCCCCACTAACAACACTAAAGAATATCCCCTCTACCAACACTAAAGAATATCCCCTGTAACACACAGCTCACTACCAACACTAAAGAATATCCCCACTAACAACACTAAAGAATATCCCCACTACCAACACTAAAGAATATCCCCACTACCAACACTAAAGAATATCCCCACTAACACCAACACTAAAGAATATCCCCACTACCAACACTAAAGAATATCCCCACTACCAACACTAAAGAATATCCCCACTACCAACACTAAAGAATATCCCCACTACCAACACTAAAGAATATCCCCACTACCAACACTAAAGAATATCCCCACTACCAACACTAAAGAATATCCCCACTACCAACACTAAAGAATATCCCCTGTAACACACAGCTCACTAACAACACTAAAGAATATCCCCACTAACAACACTAAAGAATATCCCCACTACCAAAGAATATCTAAAGAATATCCCCACTACCAACACTAAAGAATATCCCCACTACCAACACTAAAGAATATCCCCACTACCAACACTAAAGAATATCCCCACTACCAACACTAAAGAATATCCCCACTACCAACACTAAAGAATATCCCCACTAACAACACTAAAGAATATCCCCCTACAACACACACTTCACTACCAACACTAAAGAATATCCCCTCTACACACTAAAGATATTCACTACCAACACTAAAGAATATCCCCACTAACACACACTTCACTAACAACACTAAAGAATATCCCACCCGACACACACATTCACACTAAAGAATATCCCCCTAACAACACTAAAGAATATCCCTCACTACCAACACTAAAGAATATCCCCACTAACAACACTAAAGAATATCCCCACTAACAACACTAAAGAATATCCCCACTAACAACACTAAAGAATATCCCCACTAACAACACTAAAGAATATCCCCACTAACAACACTAAAGAATATCCCCACTAACAACACTAAAGAATATCCCCACTAACAACACTAAAGAATATCCCCACTAACAACACTAAAGAATATCCCCACTAACAACACTAAAGAATATCCCCACTAACAACACTAAAGAATATCCCCACTAACAACACTAAAAGAATATCCCCACTAACAACACTAAAGAATATCCCCTACCAACACTAAAGAATATCCCCACTACCAACACTAAAGAATATCCCCTCTACCAACACTAAAGAATATCCCTCTACCAACACTAAAGAATATCCCCACTAACAACACTAAAGAATATCCCCACTAACAACACTAAAGAATATCCCCTACTAACAACACTAAAGAATATCCCCACTAACAACACTAAAGAATATCCCCACTAACAACACTAAAGAATATCCCCACTAACAACACTAAAGAATATCCCCTCTACCAACACTAAAGAATATCCCCTACCAACACTAAAGAATATCCCTACCAACACTAAAGAATATCCCTCTAAAGAATATCCAACACTAAAGAATATCCCCACTAACAACACTAAAGAATATCCCCACTAACAACACTAAAGAATATCCCCTAACAACACTAACACACAGCTCACTACCAACACTAAAGAATATCCCTCTACCAACACTAAAGAATATCCCTGTAACAACACAAAGCTCCCTACCAACACTAAAGAATATCCCCTCTAACAACACTAAAGAATATCCCCACTAACAACACTAAAGAATATCCCCTCTAACACACAGCTCACTACCAACACTAAAGAATATCCCCACTACCAACACTAAAGAATATCCCCACTACCAACACTAAAGAATATCCCCACTAACAACACTAAAGAATATCCCCACTACCAACACTAAAGCATATCCCCTCTACCAACACTAAAGAATATCCCCTGTAACACACAGCTCACTACCAATAGCAGTCTGGTCTCGCTCTCTTTCTCTCTCTAGACTAAGAAGAAGGGAGCACCAGGGACCTCCGCTCTGTTAAGACTGAAGAATATCCCCCAACACACAGCTCATGATGAGGTGGTGAAGGCCGTGGAACCCTTCGGAAAGATCAACACCGTCATCCAGCTCAAGCCCATACAGCAGGTACTGTATCTTACCAGATGTCCGGAGTACCCCGAACCCCAATCGTTCCTATAGTTCAAGGCCATAAACCAGGTATTCACAAACACTGGTCTTTCCCTTCGTTGATGTTCCCCGTCATGTCCAAAGACACAACTAATCAACCACGAATACATCTCTCTTCCGGCCTCCTCCGCTTCTCTTCATATTGGTTTTGGTGTATTTAAAAAAAAAACTAAAAAAAACTAGTGGTCTAATAAACTAAACGCTCTCTCTCCTCCCACCCCCCTCTCTCCTCCCTCCATCCCCCTCTCTCTCCCACCCCCTCTCTCCTCCCTCCATCCCCTCTCTCTCTGCTCCCTCCATCCCCCTCTCTCTCTCCATCTGCTCCCTCCATCCCCTCTCTCTCTCTCTGCTCCCTCCATCCCTCTCTCTCTCTCTGCTCCCTCCATCCCCCTCTCTCTGCTCCCTCCATCCCCCCCTCTCTCTCTGCTCCCTCCATCCCCCTCTCTCTCTCTGCTCCCTCCATCCCCCTCTCTCTCTCTCTGCTCCCTCCATCCCCCTCTCTCTCTCTCTGCTCCCTCCATCCCCCTCTCTCTCTCTCTGCTCCCTCCATCCCCCTCTCTCTCTCTCTGCTCCCTCCATCCCCCTCTCTCTCTCTGCTCCCTCCATCCCCCTCTCTCTCTGCTCCCTCCATCCCCCTCTCTCTCTCTCTCCCTCCATCCCCCTCTCTCTCTGCTCCCTCCATCCCCCTCCCTCCATCCCCTCTCTCTCCTGCTCCCTCCATCCCCCTCTCTCTCTCTCTGCTCCCTCCATCCCCCCATCTCTCTCTCTCTCCCTCCATCCCCCTCTCTCTCTCTCTGCTCCCTCCATCCCCCTCTCTCTCTCTCTGCTCCCTCCATCCCCCTCTCTCTCTCTCTGCTCCCTCCATCCCCCTCTCTCTCTCTCTGCTCCCTCCATCCCCCTCTCTCTCTCTGCTCCCTCCATCCCCTCTCTCCTCTGCTCCCTCCATCCTCTGCTCCCTCCATCCCCTCTCTCTCTCTCTGCTCCCTCCATCCCCCTCTCTCTCTCTCTCTCTCCCTCCATCCCCCTCTCTCTCTCTGCTCCCTCCATCCCCCTCTCTCTCTCTCTCCCTCCATCCCCTCTCTCTCTCTCTGCTCCCTCCATCCCCCTCTCTCTCTCTCTCTGCTCCCTCCATCCCCCTCTCTCTCTCTCTCTGCTCCCTCCATCCCCCTCTCTCTCTCTCTCTCCCTCCATCCCCCTCTCTCTCTCTCCTCCCTCCATCCCCCTCTCTCTCCTCCCTCCATCCCCCTCTCTCTCTCCTCCCTCCATCCCCCTCTCTCTCTCTCCCTCCATCCCCCTCTCTCTCTCCTCCCTCCATCCCCCTCTCTCTCTCCTCCCTCCATCCCCCTCTCTCTCTCCTCCCTCCATCCCCCTCTCTCTCTCTCTGCTCCCTCCATCCCCTCTCTCTCTCCCTCCATCCCTCTCTCTCCCTCCATCCCCCTCTCTCTCTCTCTCTCTGCTCCCTCCATCCCCCTCTCTCTCTCTCTCTCCTGCTCCCTCCATCCCCATCCTCTCTCTCTCTCTCTGCTCCCTCCATCCCCCTCTCTCTCTCTGCTCTCCCCTCCTCTCTCATCCCCCCCCCCTCTCTCTCTCTGCTCCCTCCATCCCCCATCTCTGCTCCCTCCATCCCCCTCTCTCTCTCTCTAGCTAACATCCTGACCATCAAAGGCCAGCTCCCTCCATCCCCCTCTCTCTCTCTCTCTGCTCCCTCCATCCCCCTCTCTCTCTCTCCTCCCTCCATCCCCATTGTAACATCTCTCTCTCCTCCCTCCATCCCCCATTGTAACATCTCTCTCTCCTCCCTCCATCCCCCATCTCTCTCTCTCTCTGCTCCCTCCATCCCCCCATCTCTCTCTCTCTCATTGTAACTCCCTCCATCCCCCCATCTCTCTCTCTGCTCCCTCCATCCCCCTCTCTCTCTCTGCTCCCTCCATCCCCCTCTCTAGGCATCTGTGTTGTTTGAGAGGGAGGAGGATGCTAAGAAGCTGGCTAGCTGTAAGAACCTGACCATCAAAGGCCAGACCGTCACCGTACTAACGGAGAAAGATGCTCTGCTGGACGACTCCAAGGAACTGAACCAAACCAACAAGTCTACCGATGAAAAGTAAGAGAAATCAGGCACTCTTTTCTTTATTTCATTAGTTAACTCTATATACATTATGATATTAGTTAGTTATTTATTTCATTAGTTAACTCTATATACATTATGATATTAGTTAGTTATTTATTTCATTAGTTAACTCTATATACATTATGATATTAGTTAGTTATTTATTTCATTAGTTAACTCTATATACATTATGATATTAGTTAGTTATTTATTTCATTAGTTAACTCTATATACATTATGATATTGATAATAGTAATATATATAATTATCTATAATAATCTAGTATAGTGTAGAGAGTCATTGTAACATGTACATTAATCTAGTATAGTGTAGAGAGTCATTGTAACATCTATAATAATCTAGTATAGTGTAGAGAGTCATTGTAACATCTATAATAATCTAGTATAGTGTAGAGAGTCATTGTAACATCTATAATAATCTAGTATAGTGTAGAGAGTCATTGTAACATCTATAATAATCTAGTATAGTGTAGAGAGTCATTGTACCATCTATAATAATTTAGTATAGTGTAGAGAGTCATTGTAACATCTAAAATAATCTAGTATAGTGTAGAGTCATTGTAACATCTACAATAATCTAGTATAGTGTAGAGAGTCATTGTAACATCTACAATAATCTAGTATAGGGAGTCATTGTAACATCTACAATAATCTAGTATAGTGTAGAGTCATTGTAACATCTACAATAATCTAGTATAGAGAGTCATTGTAACATCTACAATAATCTAGTATAGTGTAGAGTCATTGTAACATCTACAATAATCTAGTATAGAGAGTCATTGTAACATCTACAATAATCTAGTATAGTGTAGTCATTGTACCATCTATAATAATCTAGTATAGTGTAGAGAGTCATTGTAACATCTATAATAATCTAGTATAGTGTAGAGAGTCATTGTAACATCTATAATAATCTAGTATAGTGTAGAGAGTCATTGTAACATCTATAATAATCTAGTATAGTGTAGAGAGTCATTGTACCATCTATAATAATCTAGTATAGTGTAGAGAGTCATTGTAACATCTATAATAATCTAGTATAGTGTAGAGAGTCATTGTAACATCTATAATAATCTAGTATAGTGTAGAGAGTCATTGTACCATCTATAATAATCTAGTATAGTGTAGAGAGTCATTGTACCATCTATAATAATCTAGTATAGTGTAGAGAGTCATTGTACCATCTATAATAATCTAGTATAGTGTAGAGAGTCATTGTAACATCTATAATAATCTAGTATAGTGTAGAGAGTCATTGTAACATCTATAATAATCTAGTATAGTGTAGAGAGTCATTGTAACATCTACATTTCTGTGAAGTATATTTTCCATAAACAGAAATATTATCTTTTCACCTGTTTTTTTAAGCTGGTGTACAAAAGTAAAAGTCTCAAACTAAATTTACAAACGTGAAGCATAGAAATAGATCACATAGAACAGATCTACCTTTTCTTAGACTTTGAAATGACACATTGCCACTTTAACTATATATACAGTTTGCTATAATTAGTTAACTCTAGTATATACAGTAGGATATAGTTAGCTGTAGAATACACAGTGATAGAGTATACTAGTGAACTAATTCTATGTGTCAAAGAACAGCAACGATGCTGGGTTTTTCACGTGTGTATCCAAGAATGGTTCACCATCCAAGGAACATTCAACCAACTTGACGTGCCGGCATCCCTGTGGAACGCTTTTGGGGGTGGGGTTTGCAACTTAATTAGGAAGGTGTTCCTAATGTTTGGTTCATATATATATATATATATAGTATGATATAAGTTAAA
>NC_056443.1:37010351-37057851 GCF_018296145.1 Oncorhynchus tshawytscha | reverse complement strand
GGTCTGTGAGAGCCAGAAATCTTGCTTGTTTGTAGGTGACCAAATACTTATTTTCCACCATAATTTGCAAATAAATTCATTAAAAATCCTACAATGTGATTTTCTGGATCTTTTTTCTCATTTTGTCTGTCATAGTTGAAGTGTACCTATGATGGAAATTACAGGCCTCATCTTTTTAAGTGGGAGAACTTGCACAATTGGTGGCTAAGTACTTTTTGTCCCACTGTGTGTGTGTGTATGTGTATATATATATATATTTCTTTTTTTTTTTTTTTTTTTTATAATTCGCTAGTTGTCGTCCAATGGAATGTGACAGTAACAACAGTGAACTGCCTGAGAACAGTGAACTGCCCTATTCATTTTCAGGTTGGATTTTCCCGCCAGATTTTGTGTTGCGCGCGCAACAGGTGACTTGTTTTCCATCATTGAGGAGGCGGTGTGATAGCTAGCTAGCTGAGCCCATGGCGAAACTTGACCAATGGCTAGCGGAAATAGCTAGCTTGCAGCCGCAAAAAGACAAACGACCCAGCAGCAACTACTCCATCTAAGGGGTATCAGACTCATTCCGCGGAGGGTCGGGTGTCTGCGGGTTTTGGGTTTTTCCTTCCAATTAAGACCTAGCCAACCAGTTGAGGGTGGTCCTCACTAATTATTAATTAATTAATGAATCAATCAGGTACTAGGATTTTTTTTACATTTTATTTCACCTTTATTTAACCAGGTAGGCAAGTTGAGAACAAGCTCTCATTTACAATTGCGACCTGGCCAAGATAAAGCAAAGCAGTTCGACACATACAACAACACAGAGTTACACATGGAATAAACAAACATACAGTCAATAACACAATAGAACAATAAGTCTATATACAGTGAGTGCAAATGGAGTAAGATTAGGGTGTTAAGGCAATAAATAGGCCATAGTGGTGAAATAATTACAATATAGCAATTAACACTGGAATGGTAGATGTGCAGAAGATGAATGTGCAAGTAGAGATACTGGGGTGCAAAGGAGCAAGATAAATAAATATAGTATGGGGATGAGGTAGTTGGATGGGCTGTTTACAGATGGGCTATGTACAGGTGCAGTGATCTGTGAGCTGCTCTGACAGCTGGTGCTTAAAGCTACTGAGGGAGATAAGAGTCTTCCATCTTCAGAGATTTCTCCAGTCATTCGCAGTCATTCGCAGCAGAGAACTGGAAGGAGAGGTGGCCAAAAGAAGAATTGTCTTTGGGGATGACCAGTAAGATATACCTGCTGGAGCGCGTGCTACAGGTGGGTGTTGTTTTCGTGACCAGTGAGCTGAGATAAGGCGGGGCTTTACCTAGCAGAGACTTGTAGATGACCTGGAGCCAGTGGGTTTGGCGATGAATATGAAGCTAGGGCCAGCCAACGAGAGCATACAGGTTGCAGTGGTCGGTAGTATATGGGCTTTGGTGACAAAACGGATGGCATTGTGATAGACTGCATCCAATTTGCTGAGTAGAGTGTTGGGGGCTATTTTATAGATGACATCGCCGAAGCCGGGGATCGGTAGGATGGTCAGTTTTACGAGGGTATGTTTGGCAGCATGAGTGAAGGAGGCTTTGTTGCGAAATAGGAAGACGATTCTGTTTTAATTTTGGATTGGAGATGTTTAATGTGAGTCTGTAAGGAGAGTTTATAGTCTACCCAGACACCTAGGTATTTGTAGTTGTCCACATATTCTAAGTCAGAGCTGTCCAGAGTAGTGATGTTAGTCGGGGACATCTGGAGAGAGGAGAGACATCTGGAGAGAGGAGAGACATCTGGAGAGAGGAGAGACATCTGGAGACAAGGTGAATAACTACTGCCTTTAATGGACATCTGGATTTATGGACATCTGGATTAATGGACATCTGGATCGGGGGTGCGGGCAGCGATCGGTTGAAGAGCATGTATTTAAAAGCAGTTGGAGACCACGGAAGGAGAGTTGTATGGCATTGAAGCTCATCTGGAGGTTAGTTAACACAGTATCCAAAGGGCCAGAAGTATACAGAATGATGTCGTCTGCGTAGAGGTGGATTAGAGACTCACCAGCAGCGAGACCGACATCATTGACGTATACAGAGAAGAGAGTCGGTCCGAGAATTGAACCCTGTTGCACCCCCATAGAGTCTGCCAGAGGTCCGGACAACAGACCCTCTGAGGATGGAGCGAAAACCCGCTGACACTCGGCCCTCCGTGAGTTTGACACGTGATCCAAAGAATCGGATACATTTGGAGAGTAAAGGCAAAAAGGGTAAGATGACAAGATGAGAGAACCTCGGATTTGCGTTTCACACAGTGGAGAGAACTAAGGGAGTTGAAGGGATTCAAAACCGACCCAGAATTTGATTATTTTTTTTTGACTGAAAAGGTAAGACATGGTTAGCTAGATAATAAGTGAAATGTTGCATTTTTAGTTGTAAAAAATGTATGGCAATATTTTGGATTTCTTGTTTTGAATTCTTTCGAGCCAGCTGTCCAATAGTCTATTAGCTAGCTGACATTAGCTAGTAGCTTGTTAGCTGACTGCAACATTGGTTTGTTTCATTTTGAATATAAAATGTGGCTTCACTAGTTTAGTTGTAATTTAAGAGTATAACGTTGCTTAACTTTGTTACGTGTGGTCTGAAACCAAGCTGATATTGGTTAACTATTGGTTAACTAGCTAGCAGCTTCATTTCACACAAGTGTACTGGCACAGAATAGCCACAAAGCCCAGTTCAGAGACATATGACGTGACAGTTTGTTTGATCTGAACAGTCTAGTTTTATAACGTTTGTTGTTGGCAGGAGTATTACAGATTCAACATGTCAAGTCTGGTGACGAGACTGATCCAGTTTTAGCCATTCAAAGAACATTGGGCTAACATTGTGTTCAGCTAATCAGCTAGCTAGCTATATATTTGCTGTACATAGCTAGCCTGGCGTGCTGACATTTCTGACAAGTCAAAAACTGTACTCTGTTTCTGGTATTTCATGACACGCGTTTTCCTACAAGTGGCAACTTTTTTTTGTTTAAAATTGTTAATCTCGTAATTGTAAAACGGCACTGTGGAAATGATCTCAACTGCACATCTTGTGTTTTTGACCTGAATGCCTCATCTTTGTACAACACATTCTATAGCTAGTTTAGAATTATCTCTGATCTAGGTCAGAGATGGTCAACTCGTCATCGGGAGTTTCTTTGGGGACACTTGCCCCAGCTGTCATGACGCCAATAATTATGGTCTTATGTTTAGAATTGAATTGATTTTAATCAGGTGTGATTTTTAGTTAATTTTATTTAGTTAATTTTATACTCACAATGATTTTTCTTTCAGCTAAAGGAGACTCCACACTAACCAAGTCTCGAAGGTGAAAGTGTCTACGCATTTGAAAACGTCAAAGGACTATACCAACATCCCAGGACTTCAGAGAGAAGTACTGTGAAGACTGGGATCTCAATTTGGGGGGTCTACTAAGGAGGAGGATCATGTGATCAGATTACCAGGACTTCCTGAAGTGTCACAGGGTGCAGTAACCTTTTTATGAGTTGGGAATGTCCGGAGATTTCCCCGTTGTCAGATTTGGTTGTTCCCAGGAAGTGTGTGAACCTACAGATTTGGTTGTTCCCAGGAAGTGTGTGAACCTACAGATTTGGTTGTTCCCAGGAAGTGTGTGAACCTACAGATTTGGTTGTTCCCAGGAAGTGTGTGAACCTACAGATTTGTTGTTGAAAGACATGAGATGTTTGTGTGAGAAGCAATAAACTGGTGTGAGAAACAATACTTGTGTATTTTTTAATTTGTTTTATTTAAAATCTAGCATATAGTCATCATTATTGTACATTTGAAATGGTTTTAGAATTATTTTACTAAACTGTTTTCCTGGATGTCTATGGTCTCATAAGGTTTACACTTCAAATGAGTAGACCTACAGGTCTCTAGATATCCAGAAAGGTGTGTGTGTGTGGGCTACCTACAGGTCTCTAGATATCCAAAAAGGTGTGTGTGTGTGGGCTACCTACAGGTCTGTAGATATCCAGAAAGGTGTGTGTGTGTGGGCTACCTACAGGTCTCTAGATATCCAGAAAGGTGTGTGTGGGCTACCTACAGGTCTGCAGATATCCAGAAAGGTGTGTGTGGGCTACCTACAGGTCTGCAGATATCCAGAAAGGTGTGTGTGGGCTACCTACAGGTCTCTAGATATCCAGAAAGGTGTGTGTGGGCTACCTACAGGTCTCTAGATATCCAGAAAGGTGTGTGGGCTACCTACAGGTCTCTAGATATCCAGAAAGGTGTGTGTGTGGGCTACCTACAGGTCTCTAGATATCCAGAAAGGTGTGTGTGGGCTACCGTGTTATAAATAGTACAAAACAAGCCGTTGAGCCACAGAGCAGGTCAGTTTTATTAGGGGGATAAATTAGAATACAAGGTGGTCTCTGTAACCTTCCTCAAAATAACAAAAGCACCGTGTCAGGGAAAAGTGATATCACCCAGACCAAGGAAAAATGTGAACACACACAAAAAAAAAAACTTTCAAAGATATCACATGTTACCTGTCACCTGTTATGTTAAAATACCTTATCACCTGTTACCTGTTACCTGTTATGTTAAAATACCTTATCACCTGTTATGTTAAAATACCTTATCACCTGTTACCTGTTACGTTAAAATACCTTATCACCTGTTACCTGTTATGTTAAAATACCTTATCACCTGTTACCTGTTACGTTAAAATACCTTATCACCTGTTACGTTAAAATACCTTATCACCTGTTACCTGTTATGTTAAAATACCTTATCACCTGTTACCTGTTATGTTAAAATACCTTATCACCTGTTACATTAAAATACCTTATCACCTGTTACCTGTTACGTTAAAATACCTTATCACCTGTTATGTTAAAATACCTTATCACCTGTTACCTGTTACCTTAAAATACCTTATTACCTGTCACCTGTTATGTTAAAATACCTTATCACCTGTTACGTTAAAATACCTTATCACCTGTTACCTGTTACGTTAAAATACCTTATCACCTGTTATGTTAAAATACCTTATCACCTGTTACCTGTTACCTTTCACCTGTTATGTTAAAATACCTTATCACCTGTTACGTTAAAATACCTTATCACCTGTTACCTGTTACCTGTTACGTTAAAATACCTTATCACCTGTTACGTTAAAATACCTTATCACCTGTTACCTGTTACGTTAAAATACCTTATCACCTGTTACGTTAAAATACCTTATCACCTGTTACATTAAAATACCTTATCACCTGTTACCTGTTACGTTAAAATACCTTATCACCTGTTACGTTAAAATACCTTTACACCTGTTACCTTAAAGTACCTTATTAACTGTTACGTTAAAATACCTTACCACCTGTTACCTTAAAATACCTTATCACCTGTTACCTGTTACCTTAAAATACCTTATTACCTGTCACCTGTTATGTTAAAATACCTTATCACCTGTTACGTTAAAATACCTTATCACCTGTTACCTGTTACGTTAAAATACCTTATCACCTGTTACGTTAAAATACCTTATCACCTGTTACATTAAAATACCTTATCACCTGTTACCTGTTACGTTAAAATACCTTATCACCTGTTACGTTAAAATACCTTTACACCTGTTACCTGTTATGTTAAAATACCTTATCACCTGTTACGTTAAAATACCTTATCACCTGTTACCTGTTACGTTAAAATACCTTATCACCTGTTACGTTAAAATACCTTATCACCTGTTACCTTAAAATACCTTATCACCTGTTACCTGTTATGTTAAATACCGTATCACCTGTTACCTGTTACGTTAAAATACCTTATCACCTGTTACGTTAAAATACCTTGTTACCTGTTACGTTAAAATACCTTATCACCTGTTATGTTAAAATACCTTATCACCTGTTACGAGTCCCTTTGGCCCTGCAGTCCTGGGAGGGGGGGACGAGACCCGTAACATCTCTCATACAAATCATAACAGTGAAAAGGAAACAGAGAGAACTAATAACAACAGACAACTTAAATTTACCGTCAAACACTAATGTTTTATTGCTCAAACACGCGGTAATGGAAGGGGGGCTGAGCTGGACCCAAGTGGGGGGAAGAAGAAAAATCGAAGCTAGACTTGCCTGCTTCAATAAAGCTAACTAACTAATCAAACAAACAAGTCAAATACCAAAACAAAACATACTCGCATAATACCGGACAAATGTGACATTTTTAGGCGCAAAAAAAAACAACAAAAGGAAGCTCAATCCAATTAGAGAGAGAAAACAACTGGCTGGGTTTTTAAACCAAGGGAAAGGGGATGTGATTGGGTATGGGAAAAGGTGCAGGTGTCTTCTGATTGGCGACTGATGGCTGACAGCTGTGACTAGGGCAGAAGGAGAGAAAAACAAACGCACAAGGATACCTGTATCCGTAATATCAACAAATGTAGTATTTTTCCTAATTGGGATCCTAATGAATATACAGTGTAGTCCTATAGTGTTAACCTGTTTTATGTAAACGTAATAAATACATGGAGTGGTGGAGCAGTTGTGTTACGTTTAGGTGCAGGAGTCTCCCTGCAATTCATGCAGAGACCCTGGTATAACCCTCTGATACTCCATGATGTCAAACATCACACCAGAGAGACAGGAAGTGGTCAGTTCCAGGATCTCTCTCTCTCCTTTCTTCCAAGGACAGCTCTTGCAATTTAGCCTGTAATGACGATAAGAAAAAAAACAATATGAAATGACAGAATGCATCTAAATGTTGTGTGATTATACTGTTGTTAAATGGGTAAACAGTACCACAGGTGAATGTTTTTTTTTTTCTTTACCTTCTCAGCCAACCTCTCTTCTTGCAGTCGGGCTTTCAAGTCTGTCTAATTCTTTCTGCAGCCCTGCCTGTTCCCCCTGGGCGGTCTGCAGCTCAGCCTGTTCCCTCTGGGCGGTCTGCAGCCCTGCCTGTTCCCCCTGGGCGGTCTGCAGCTCAGCCTGTTCCCTCTGGGCGGTCTGCAGCCCTGCCTGTTCCCCCTGGGCGGTCTGCAGCTCAGCCTGTTCCCTCTGGGCGGTCTGCAGCCCTGCCTGTTCCCCCTGGGCGGGCGGTCTGCAGCCCTGCCTGTTCCCCCTGGGCGGTCTGCAGCCCTGCCTGTTCCCCCTGGGCTGGTCTGCAGCTCAGCCTGTTCCCCCTGGGCGATCTGCAGCCCTGCCTGTTCCCCCCTGGGCGGTCTGCAGCCCTGCCTGTTCCCCCCTGGGCGGTCTGCAGCCCTGCCTGTTCCCCCCCTGGGCGGTCTGCAGCCCTGCCTGTTCCCCCTGGGCGGTCTGCAGCTCAGCCTGTTCCCCCTGGGCGGTCTGCAGCTCAGCCTGTTCCCCCTGGGCGGTCTGCAGCCCTGCCTGTTCCCCCCCTGGGCGGTCTGCAGCTCAGCCTGTTCCCCCTGGACGGTCTGCAGCCCTGCCTGTTCCCCCTGGGCGGTCTGCAGCCCTGCCTGTTCCCCTGGACGGTCTGCAGCTCTTCACAACAGGAATTATACAGGAAAAACACTTATTAGGACGACATGGTCTTTTACATATAACACGATCCATACACATCTTCATGGCCATAGCTGTGGTGAATCAAGGGGTAATATATATATATATATATATATATATCCCAGTAATGTTATTAGCTCGCTAGTATAGGAGCCAGAGAAGGACAAAGGACTTGCCAAAGCAAAGATAATTTTCCATGAACGCAGAGCTATGATAGTCAAAATTCAACTTTTTTTCTTCTTTTTTCGGAAATGTGATAACTAAATATCGTCATATTACTATCTTGTAATTCACAGTAGCTACTATCATCTTTGACGTTCATTATGGCGTTAGCTGCCATTCAGTCTTGGCAACATGAATATTGTAACGTGTACAGTTGAAGTCGGAGGTTTACATACACCTCAGCCAAATACATTTACACTCAGTTTTTCCACAATTCCTGACATTTAAAACTAGTACAAATTCCCTGTTTTAGGTCTGTTAGGATCACCACTTTATTTTAAGAATGTGAAATGTCAGAATAATAGTACAGAGAATTTATTTCAGCTTTTATTTCTTTCATCACATTCCCAGTTTACATACACGCAATTAGTATTTGGTAGCATTGCCTTTAAATTGTTTAACTTGGATCAAATGTTTCGGGTAGCCTTCCACAAGCTTCCCACAATAAGTTGGGTGAATTTTGGCCCATTCCTCCTGACAGCGCTGGTGTAACTGAGTCAGGTTTATAGGCCTCCTTGCTCGCACACACTTTTTCAGTACTGCCCACAATTTTCTATGGGATTGAGGTTAGGGCTTTGTGATGGCCACTTTGTGATGGCCTTGACTTTGTTGTCCTTAAGCCATTTTGACACAACTTTGGAAGTATGCTTGGGGTTGTTGCCCATTTGGAAGACTATTTTGCGACCAAGCTTTAATTTCCTGACTGATGTCTTGAGATGTTGCATCAATGTATCCACGTAATTTTCCTGCCTCATGATGCCATCTATTTTGTGAAGTGCACCAGTCCCTACTTCAGCAAAGCACCCCCACAACATGATGCTGCCACCCCCGTGCTTCACGGTTGGTTCACGACGCACAATTGGCCCAGCGTCGTTAGGGTTTGGCCGGGTTAGGGTTAGGGTTTGGCCGGGTTAGGGTTAGGGTTTGGCCGGGTTAGGGTTAGGGTTTGGCCGGGGTAGGGTTAGGGTTAGGGTTTGGCCGGGGTAGGGTTAGGGTTAGGTTTGGCCGGGTTAGGGTTAGGGTTTGGCCGGGGTAGGGTTAGGGTTTGGCCGGGGTAGGGGTAGGGTTAGGGTTTGGCCGGGGTAGGTTGTTCAGTACACATACCATTTTTGGATTCATTCATGTCAACAGCACGTATAAGCAACTAAACTAAAGTTGGCACTTTTTTCTCTGGTGTGAAAGCTTGTTACACGTGGCCTGCCACTGCGAGGACGATCAGCTGTCTGTCCTATCTCACTGTAGTGCTATCTTGGGTGTCTCACAGTACGGACATGGCAATTTATTGCCTTGGCCACATCTGCAGTCCTCATGCCTCCCTGCAGCATGCCTAAGGCATGTTCACGTAGATGAGCAGGGAATCGTTCTGGTTGGTGTTTTTCAGAGTCAGTATGAAGGCCTCTAGTGTCCTAAGTGTTCATAACTGTGAGCTTAATTGCCTACCGTCTGTAAGCTGTTAGTGTCTTAACGACCGTTCCACAGGTGCATGTTCATTAATTGTTTATGGTTAATTGAACAAGCATGGGAAACAGTGTTTTAACTTCACAGATCTTCATTGTAAAGTGTTATTTGAATTTTTACAAATTATCTTTGAAAGACAGGGTCCTGAAAAAGGGAAGTTTCTTTTCTTTAAGTTTAGGAGAGGAATAATCTACCACCTGTCAGACAGCATACAGAGACTAGTTATAGTAGAGGAATAATCTACCACCTGTCAGACAGCATACAGAGACTAGTTATAGTAGAGGAATAATCTACCACCTGTCAGACAGCATACAGAGACTAGTTATAGTAGAGGAATAATCTACCACCTGTCAGACAGCATACAGAGACTAGTTATAGTAGAGGAATAATCTACCACCTGTCAGACAGCATACAGAGACTAGTTATAGTAGAGGAATAATCTACCACCTGTCAGACAGCATACAGAGACTAGTTATAGTAGAGGAATAATCTACCACCTGTCAGACAGCATACAGAGACTAGTTATAGTAGAGGAATAATCTACCACCTGTCAGACAGCATACAGAGACTAGTTATAGTAGAGGAATAATCTACCACCTGTCAGACAGCATACAGAGACTAGTTATAGTAGAGGAATAATCTACCACCTGTCAGACAGCATACAGAGACTAGTTATAGTAGAGGAATAATCTACCACCTGTCAGACAGCATACAGAGACTAGTTATAGTAGAGGAATAATCTACCACCTGTCAGACAGCATACAGAGACTAGTTATAGTAGAGGAATAATCTACCACCTGTCAGACAGCATACAGAGACTAGTTATAGTAGAGGAATAATCTACCACCTGTCAGACAGCATACAGAGACTAGTTATAGTAGAGGAATAATCTACCACCTGTCAGACAGCATACAGAGACTAGTTATAGTAGAGGAATAATCTACCACCTGTCAGACAGCATACAGAGACTAGTTATAGTAGAGGAATAATCTACCACCTGTCAGACAGCATACAGAGACTAGTTATAGTAGAGGAATAATCTACCACCTGTCAGACAGCATACAGAGACTAGTTATAGTAGAGGAATAATCTACCACCTGTCAGACAGCATACAGAGACTAGTTATAGTAGAGGAATAATCTACCACCTGTCAGACAGCATACAGAGACTAGTTATAGTAGAGGAATAATCTACCACCTGTCAGACAGCATACAGAGACTAGTTATAGTAGAGGAATAATCTACCACCTGTCAGACAGCATACAGAGACTAGTTATAGTAGAGGAATAATCTACCACCTGTCAGACAGCATACAGAGACTAGTTATAGTAGAGGAATAATCTACCACCTGTCAGACAGCATACAGAGACTAGTTATAGTAGAGGAATAATCTACCACCTGTCAGACAGCATACAGAGACTAGTTATAGTAGAGGAATAATCTACCACCTGTCAGACAGCACCAGAGTAGATCTTCAAAAGGTCTGTAGGCTACTGTAGTGAAGTCTGCTTTTGTATGCCCAGTCATTGGTCAGCCCAGTCATTGGTCAGCCCAGTCATTGGTCAGCCCAGTCATTGGTCAGCCCAGTCATTGGTCAGCCCAGTCATTGGTCAGCCCAGTCATTGCACAACAAATAACCATTTCTAGATGCAATCGAGTGTTAACTTTGATGGCCATGATTTTTTTAAATATATTTTTTTAAAGGAGCTATTTATTATTTTTCAGTCTCAACTTGTAATTAAACCACGCCTCCCATTCGACTGAATAGGGTTGCAACCATAGCCTGCCTACCGTTGACTCTCAGCGCATCACCCACTGCTTGACCGCTTTGCACTGGGAGCTTGAGAGGCAGTGTAATTGTTTTGAAACCTCAATGTTTTAATTTAAATAAGTAGCCTAGTGAAAGTCCATCCCCAGAAACGTGGAGGCTGTTATTGTTTTATTATGCCATTTAACATCTCTCTCTCTTCGTTGATCTGAAAACCAATAGTTCTTTCAATTGTCCAGAAGCCAGAGGCACAATCCTGGTCATATTAGCAACCCATCGTAGTTGTTGGTATTAGATTCCTCTAATATTTCTTAACTGGGATTTTCATGTCACGTGGAATTACTCGTGTTGTGTTTGTTTTTAGAATGTGGTCTTCCTCTACTTTGCGTTTTGACATGCTTAATACTAGGCTATATAGCCTTTTAACTAAGACCGATGGGCTTGCTATTGTTGCTGGTTTCTATTAAGCTGTTTGTGGGGAAAAAATGTCCAGTCCATGTGTACACGCATCGTATCAGAGAGGGCGAAGCGAGAGGTTTCATGCTCACCAAAATCTGTCCTGAAATAAGCTCATTTGCGTTTCTATAGGCTTATTTTGGGGCCTAAGCTTGTCACCTACCTTCCTCCTTGGGTCGGGAAACATTAAGCATTGTGTCATTTTATATACAGGTCTCTGATTTAGTATTTTTCTGTTGGTCACTTCATTTTTACTGTTGATTGGTTTAATGAGGGTCAGTATTGTCGGCAGCAAAATTGACCAAAATGGTCATCCCTAAATGAGGTATGTTTTGGCTCAACCTTAAATGAATAGGTTTAAAAGACTAGTGGTTAGGGTAGGGGAGGCAGGTAGACTAGGGTGTAGCCTAGTGGTTAGAGTGTGTAGGTAGACTAGTGGTTAGAGTGTAGGGAGGCAGGTAGCCTAGTGGTTAGGGAGGGCAGGTAGACTAGTGGTTAGGTGTAGGGGGAGGCAGGTAGCCTAGTGGTTAGAGTGTGGGGAGGCAGGTAGTGTGGTTAGAGTGTAGGGGAGGCAGGTAGACTAGTGGTTAGAGTGTAGGGGGGCAGGTAGCCTAGTGGTTAGAGTGTAGGGCGGCAGGTAGCCTAGTGGTTAGAGTGTAGGGGGGCAGGTAGACTAGTGGTTAGAGTGTAGGGGGGGGAGGTAGTCTAGTGGTTAGAGTGTAGGGGGCAGGTAGTCTAGTGGTTAGAGTGTAGGGGTTAGGCAGGTAGCCTAGTGGTTAGAGGCGGGGGAGGCAGGTAGACTAGTGGTTAGAGTGTAGGGGAGGCGGTAGCAGTGGTTAGTAGCCTAGTGGTTAGAGTGTAGGGGAGGCAGGTAGACTAGTGGTTAGTGGGGGAGGCAGGTAGACTAGTGGTTAGAGCGTTGGACTAGTAACCAGCAGGTAGCCTAGTGGTTAGAGTGTAGGGAGGCGGTTGGGTTACTAGTAAGTGTAGGGGGAGGCAGGTAACCTAGTGGTTAGAGTGTAGAGGAGGCAGGTAGCCTAGACTAGTGGTTAGAGTGTAGGGGGCAGGTAGTCTAGTGGTTACAGGTAGCCTAGTGGTTAGAGGACCAGTGGTTAGAGGCAGGTAGCCTAGTGGTTAGAGCGTTGTGGTTAGAGGAGGCAGGTAGACTAGTGGTTAGAGGAGGCAGGTAGACTAGTGGTTAGAGGAGGCAGGTAGACTAGTGGTTAGAGCGTTGGACTAGTAACCGGAAGGTTGCAAGTTCAAATCCCCGAGCTGACAAGGTACAAATCTGTCGTTCTGCCCCTGAACAGGCAGTTAACCCACTGTTCCTAGGCCGTCATTGAAAATAAGAATTTGTTCTTAACTGACTTGCCTGGTTAAATAAAGGTTAAATATAAATAAATAAATAAATAAATAAATAAACCACCCACTACATATACTCCTAGTTAAATAAAGGTTCATTAAAAATCTTTAAAAAATATTGGCAGGTTTGCTAGCAACAAACTATTTAGCTAGCGTCTAGCCTAGTTTCTGATATCCAATGTGATCTCTTTAAGTTTTGTGTGTTGTCACGATCGTCATAATGTTCCTAGGCCGTCATTGAAAATAAGAATTTGTTCTTAACTGACTTGCCTAGTTAAATAAAGGTAAAATAAATGAAAAATGAGGTGGACCAAGGCGCCATAGAGTTCCACATATTTTAATTAATAGAAAACAAAACAAAAACAAACAAAACATGAAAAACAAAACATGAAAAAAAGAAGCACAATGAGGAAATGGTCGTAAATATGATCCCCAATCAGAGACTACGATCAACAGCTGCCTCTGATTGGGAACCATACCAGGCCAACATAAACCATGAATCACCTAGATCCCCCACCCTAGTCACTATCACGCCCCAACCAACAGAGAATAAACAGCTCTCCAGGGCGTGGCGTGTGTCCTGACGAGCTCTGCCAGCCAGTCAAAATCAAAGCTAATTGTTATGGATGTACCCAAATTAATGCCAGGAGAAGCTACTCTGTTGTTATTCTGTAACCAGAAACAGAGGTCTGTGTGTTAGCAAGCAAGTCGAGCATGACAACGAACGTCCATAAATATTGAGCTAATCTAACTAACGATTGGGTGTGATTTATAATTAGTTAACTAATACATGTCCTACTGTATAATCTAATATATATATATAGTGGTATATATATATATATATATATATACATATTTTACCAGTAGAAATGTTTTCAACGTCCACTGAAGTAGCTAGCAAGTTGACTAGATAGCTACCGCGGTTGCCTTGGTAACCACACAGACATGATGAAAATTGAATTACACAAATGCCAATGTTTTCAATTTCAAATCCCAGAGTTGATTATCTCTTTTATACCATGGGTATAATTGAACATATTTTACCAGTAAAAATGTTTTCAAGATAGCGGTTGCCTTGGTAACCAGACTTGCTAGTTTAGCTAACCAAACCATTAGTCTTAGTTTGCTATTATGAAAAAATCTAATTCAACAATGCAATGAAGGTTCATGTTTTCAATTCTGCTTTAGCTTTTAAAAGCAGCTAAAACATGTTCCGGTTAATTAGCCGTTGAACTCGTAACCCTACATCTTCTACTATGTTTACAATTTACCTTGGTTATTTTGGGTGTTCATCAATGCATGCTTTTATTTTTTACATTTAGTTACCATATATCAAGGTAAAAAATGCCTCTTTCTCTCTCCTCATCATCATCTCTCTCTATCATCATCATCATCATCATCATCATCTCTCTCTCTCCTCATCATCATCTCTCTCTCTCCTCATCATCATCTCTCTCTCTCTTCATCATCATCATCATCATCTCTCTCTCTCCTCATCATCATCTCTCTCTCTCATCTCTCACTCTCCCTCAATCAGAAACTCTCCAGCAGCCAAGACCCACACCACCAAGTCAACCGCAACCAAAATGTCTTCTACATCTTCAACTAAACCGCAAACTGACTGTCCCAAGACCACACCCAAAGGGTCGAGGGTTAATACCAAGGCTCAGCCAACCACGGCTAAGGGGGCTGTCCACCCCCTCATTCCTAAACTGGTACGTTTGGACTTTTTTTTTACACGAACGCATTAGTCACGCCAGTTGGATGTTAACGTCGGCTCTAGTGTTATTTTGGGGGGGGAATTGTGTTTCTGTCACCCATGGTGACACTAAGGACATGGAGGTCAGAGTAACCTATGAGAAGAACCCAGCCACCAGACACTGGCGCCGTTCTGGTGGAAACACTTGAGGCTTTTAGGTCAAACACTGGGGTGAAAATGTGTTGTTTTTGTCTTGGAGTAAAGTTGTATTTTATTTGTTTATGTAATTAGATTTTGAAGAAGTTTATTGTGGAAAATGTGTCTCTGGCCTTGTAAAAACAGCCATTTTAAACAATGCATGAATCATATTAAAGGTGAAGCTCAGTAATTTAAAATTATGTTGGATGGTTCATCACGCTGGAAGGAGTCAATGGGTCAGTTCTTTAAACAGTTATCAACTTCATCTATACTTCCCCTTTAACTGTTAATGCAACATCTCCCTCCCTCTCTCTCCCTCTCTCTCTCTTTCTCCCTCTCTCTCTCTCTCTTTCACTCCCTCTCTCCCTCTCTCTCTTCACTCCCTCTCTCCCTCTCTCTCCCTCCCTCTCTCTCTCTCTCTCTCTCTCTCCCCTTCCTCTCTCCCTCCCTCCCTCCCTCTCTCCCTCTCTCTCCCTCCCTCTCTCCCCCTCTTTCCCTCCCCCTCTCTCCCCCTCCCCTCTCTTTCTCTCTCTCTCTCCCTCTCACTCTCTCTCTCTCCCCCTCCCTCCCTCTCTCTCTTTCACTCCCTCATTCTCTTTGTGTGTGTGTAGCCTGGTTGTGGAAATAATAGGTTTGTGAAGATCGAAGGTTTACCAGAGACTGGCTATACAGAGGAAGATGTTCTGGCTCTGGTGAAGCCTTACGGATATAAACCTGGACTCTACAACTGTTTCATTCTGCCTGCACAGAGATGGGTAGGTTGGCTGTGTGTTTCATACTGCCTCACCAGAGATAGGTAGGTTAGCTGTGTGTTTCATACTGCCTCACCAGAGATGGGTAGGTTGGCTGTGTGTTTCATACTGCCTCACCAGAGATGGGTAGGTTGGCTGTGTGTTTCACCAGAGATGGGGTTGGGTTGGCTGCCTCACCAGAGATGGGTAGGTTGGCTGTGTGTTTCATACTGCCTCACAGAGATGGGTAGGTTGGCTGTGTGTTTCATACTGCCTCACCAGAGATGGGTAGGTTGGCTGTGTGTTTCATACTGCCTCACCAGAGATGGGTAGGTTGGCTGTGTGTTTCATACTGCCTCACCAGAGATGGGTAGGTTGGCTGTGTGTTTCATACTGCCTCACCAGAGATGGGTAGGTTGGCTGTGTGTTTCATACTGCCTCACCAGTTGGGGTGGGGGGTGGGTCTCTCGCTGTGACATGTTTTCTATGGAAAATGATAACTGTTCACCTTCTCAGTAATAACTGACTTTGACGACGTCGATCTCAAACACTGAACCGTTGTGGAGTCTGTAACGTTGTCTCCGGTTGTTGGTGCAATACTTTACCATGGGTGGTGGTTGTCATGGTGATGAGTGCGTTTCTCCCAACAGGCCATAATCCGTATGGACGGAGTACAGAAGAGCTCTGTTATGGTGACAAACTACACACAGTCTCCTCCCAAACTACTAGACTGTCCCCTCTCCTTCACGTTGATCTGCCCTGATACAGGCCTCGTTCAGGTAACACACACACACACACACACACACATTATAATTCCGAAAACCAGGTCTCAAGTGTAACGGATGTGAAACACTAGCTAGTTAGCGGTGGTGCGCGCTAATAGCATTTCAATCGGTGACGTCACTTGCTCTGAGACCTTGAAGTAGTGGTTCCCCTTTGCTCTGCAAGGGCCGCGGCTTCTGTGGAGCGATGGGTAACGATGCTTCGAGGGTGACTGTCTATGAGTGCAGAGGGTCCCTGGTTCGCGTCCGGCTATGGGCGAGGGGACGGTCTAAAGTTATACTGTTACACAAGCATGGATTCCACTTGAGGCCCATGTGGTTTCCCCAGAGTTGGGTATGGCTGCCTTCTCCTGTTACGCTCCTCACCTATGGAATAGCCTGCAGACTAAACTTCAACCTGAGACTCTTCTCCCCCTTTCGTCCATTTTAAACATTTATTGGAGGATTTTTCTTTTTGTGTTGCTTGTTACTGTTTCTGGTAATGCAAGTTCTTGTGGTGTTAGGGGAATAACCTGTTAGGGGAATAACCTGTTAGGGGAATAACCTGTTAGGGGAATAACCTGTAGGGGAATAAGCTGTTAGGGGAATAACCTGTAGGGGAATAACCTGTTAGGGGAATAACCTGTTAGGGGAATAACCTGTTAGGGGAATAACCTGTTAGGGGAATAACCTGTAGGGGAATAAGCTGTTAGGGGAATAACCTGTTAGGGGAATAACCTGTGGTTAGTGGAATAACCTATGGTTAGGGGAATAACCTGTTAGTGGAAATGCCTATGGTTAGGGGAATAACCTGTGGTTAGTGGAATAACCTATGGTTAGGGGAATAACCTATGGTTAGTGGAATAACCTGTGGTTAGTGGAATAACCTATGGTTAGTGGAATAACCTATGGTTAGGGAATAACCTGTGGTTAGGGAATAACCTGTTAGTAACCTGTGGTTAGTGGAATAACCTATGGTTAGGGAATAACCTGTTTAGGGGATTTCCACTATGGTTAGGGAATAACCTGTGGTTAGTGGAATAACCTGTGGTTAGTGGAATAACCTGTGGTTAGTGGAATAACCTATGGTTAGTGGAATAACCTATGGTTAGGGAATAACCTGTGGTTAGGGGAATAACCTGTGGTTAGGGAATAACCTGTGGTTAGGGGAATAACCTGTTAGTTGCCTATGTTAGGGAATAACCTGTGGTTAGTGGAATAACCTGTGGTTAGGGGAATAACCTGTTAGGCATTTCCACTATGGTTAGGGGAATAACCTGTGGTTAGTGGAATAACCTGTGGTTAGTGGAATAACCTGTGGTTAGGGGAATAACCTGTGGTTAGGGGAATAACCTGTGGTTAGGGGAATAACCTGTGGTTAGGGGAATAACCTGTGGTTAGGGGAATAACCTGTGGTTAGTGGAATAACCTGTGGTTAGTGGAATAACCTGTGGTTAGGGGAATAACCTGTGGTTAGGGGAATAACCTGTGGTTAGGGAGTAACCTGTGGTTAGTGGAATAACCTGTGGTTAGGGGAGTAACCTGTGGTTAGGGAGTAACCTGTGGTTAGGGAATAACCTGTGGTTAGGGAATAACCTGTGGTTAGTGGAATAACCTGTGGTTAGTGGAATAACCTGTGGTTAGGGGAATAACCTGTGGTTAGGGGAATAACCTGTGGTTAGGGGAATAACCTGTGGTTAGGGGAATAACCTGTGGTTAGGGGAGTAACCTGTGGTTAGGGGAATAACCTGTGGTTAGGGGAGTAACCTGTGGTTAGGGGAGTAACCTGTGGTTAGGGGAGTAACCTGTGGTTAGGGGAGTAACCTGTGGTTAGTGGAATAACCTGTGTAGTGGAATAACCTGTGGTTAGTGGAATAACCTGTGGTTAGTGGAATAACCTGTGGTTAGTGGAGTAACCTGTGGTTAGGGGAATAACCTGTGGTTAGGGGAATAACCTGTGTAGTGGAATAACCTGTGGTTAGTGGAATAACCTGTGGTTAGGGGAGTAACCTGTGGTTAGGGGAGTAACCTGTGGTTAGGGGAGTAACCTGTGGTTAGGGGAATAACCTGTGGTTAGGGGAATAACCTGTGGTTAGTGGAATAACCTGTGGTTAGTGGAATAACCTGTGGTTAGGGGAATAACCTGTGGTTAGGGGAATAACCTGTGTGTAAATGTAATCTGCTGCTGTATTTTTTTGTGTTGGTTTTGTTTGTCTCGTGTAGTTTCAGTCAGGGCCCAGCTGTAACAGAGGTCTCAGTCAGGGCCCAGCTGTAACAGAGGTCTCAGTCAGGGCCCAGCTGTAACAGAGGTCTCAGTCAGGGCCCAGCTGTAACAGCTCAGTCAGGGCCCAGCTGTAACAGAGGTCTCAGTCAGGGCCCAGCTGTAACAGAGGTCTCAGTCAGGGCCCAGCTGTAACAGAGGTCTCAGTCAGGGCCCAGCTGTAACAGAGGTCTCAGTCAGGGCCCAGCTGTAACAGAGACCTCGGTCTCAGTCTGTGTTCCTTGTTGAAGTAAAGGTATAATAATGAACACACCCAGTCATCATTGCTGTTTATTCTTTCTATGGCAGGAGAATGTCTACACAACGCTGAAGGGCTTCACCACTTCGGTACGTTAACACGTTTTCCCAGGAAGGTTCATTCAGACGTTTAGTGCCTCGTGTTGAGGCAAGTGTAGTGGAAGTATTGACTGTAGCAGGGCTGGGAATAGTGACTTAATAGATGTTAATGAACCCTTTATAACAGGTTAATGAACCCTTTATAACAGGTTAATGAACCCTTTATAACCTGTTAATGAACCCTTTATAACCTGTTAATGAACCCTTTATAACCTGTTAATGAACCCTTTATAACCTGCTAATGAACCCTTTATAACCTGCTAATGAACCCTTTATAACGCGCTCTGCTTCTCAACAGGACACGACATTGAAGGAACGCCTTCTGATCGTCAGTAACGTCCCCACGGGGACTACGGCAACCCAAGAGGTTCACGACCTCGTCAAACGCTTCGGATCCTACCTCGATTCGCTATCTCTGATCAACAGGGTACCACAGACACACACACACAGACAGACATGTTAAGGCCAGGCACCACAATCTAATAATAGGGTAACATTTGTTGCCTTTAATCATATCTTTTACCAATTTGAATGTAGACACACACATCACACACAATTTTGGGGAACTATTGTGTTAAACAGGCAAATGTTTTGATTTGCTTCAAATCAATTTTTCCGGACCCTGAATGAAGTCAGGCTAAATATTTTAGTTTTATTTAGTTAGACACTCTGGGACCAGATTTATATAGATCAGATTAAGACGCTCTGGGACCAGATTTATATAGATCAGATTAAGGTGCTCCGGGACCAGACTTGTTTAGATCAGATTAAGACACTCTGGGACCAGACTTGTATAGATCAGATTAAGACACTCTGGGACCAGACTTGTATAGATCAGATAAAGACACTCCGGGACCAGACTTGTATAGATCAGATTAAGATGCTCCGGTCTTGTTTTTTACACACCTGTGGTACACACTCTCATCCGTATACCTCCCTCTTGTCCTCTCTCTCCTAGATTTATTTTGAGATGGAGTCGTCCTCGATAGCGATGGCGGTATGTCTTCATTTCCAGAAGTTCCCCCGTGTAGTTCAGAACAAGCCTCTGAAGTTCAACATGCTGGTCAAGGTTAAACACCCGGCTCAGCCGCAGCTCCCATCCAAGAAGACACCTGTCACTAGGTGAGTGTCTACCTCAACCTTTCACTACTTGTCTGTCTGTATATAAATACATTACTGTGGGCATAAAACCTGTTTTATGTAAGTCTCTTTCTATAGTGTGACAACGTTTTAAAATGGCCGCCGTTTTAAAATGGCCGCCGTTTTAAAATGGCCGCCGTTTTAAAATGGCCGACGTTTTAAAATGGAATAAAAGTTCAAAACATGAAGTCAAATCAATTGAAGTGACATAACAGTAGCCTTGACTGAAAAGCTCAGATTACTGGACGGAGCTCATTAGAATAATACCTAGCATGCTTTGCAACTGTACACTTTTTTTAAACATTTGGATTCTTTCTATGAATTAAAGGGCCAAGGTGTGACAACATTTCCAAATGGTTTCATTTAAATGTGATTTTCTTGCAGTTTTTTTCCCTCCTATTTTTTATATATATATTTGCCAGTTTTTACGTTCGTGATTACATTTTAACTTGGGAAAACAAACGATCAAAACATACACGGACTGCAATATTACATCCAGGATTCTTGACTTAAAAGGATACTTTTAGGATGTTGACAATGAGGCTCTTTGTCTACTTCCCCAGAGTCTGATGAACTCATATATACCGTTTTTATGAGTCTGCGTGCAGTTTTAAAGGAAGTTACTAACTAGCGGTAACACAATGACTTCCAGTCTAACTAACTTCATACTGGACTCAGAGACCATTAAAATAGAGGTGTCGTATTAGTGTGTAGGCTACAGACAGAGGTTGGCAGTACAGACTAAAGACAATTCCCGTGACTCTTGTGGGGGTTCGTAGAGCAAAACGGAGAGCATTGTGAGTCTCACATCTTTCCATGGTGGTTTTTGTAAGGCCAAACCGTTCGGAAGTTACAGATGTTTTGGTGAGAATACTGATTTTCGGGATGTGTCGTATTCTGACAAACACTGTAGCTCACACACCTTTCACAGCGCCAACACTGGTGGATGTGGTGGACTGAGACACAGCTCAACAATAACAGATATTTAGACTCATTGGTGGATGTGGTGGACTGAGACACACCCCAACAATAACAGATATTTAGACTCATTGGTGAATGTGGTGGACTGAGACACACCCCAACAATAACAGATATTTAGACTCATTGGTGGATGTGGTGGACTGAGACACACCCCAACAATAACAGATATTTAGACTCATTGGTGGATGTGGTGGACTGAGACACAGCTCAACAATAACAGATATTTAGACTCATTGGTGGATGTGGTGGACTGAGACACAGCTCAACAATAACAGATATTTAGACTCATTGGTGGATGTGGTGGACTGAGACACACCCCAACAATAACAGATATTTAGACTCATTGGTGGATGTGGTGGACTGAGACACAGCTCAACAATAACAGATATTTAGACTCATTGGTGGATGTGGTGGACTGAGACACACCCCAACAATAACAGATATTTAGACTCATTGGTGGATGTGGTGGACTGAGACACACCCCAACAATAACAGATATTTAGACTCATTGGTGGATGTGGTGGACTGAGACACAGCTCAACAATAACAGATATTTAGACTCATTGGTGGATGTGGTGGACTGAGACACAGCTCAACAATAACAGATATTTAGACTCATTGGTGGATGTGGTGGACTGAGACACACCCCAACAATAACAGATATTTAGACTCATTGGTGGATGTGGTGGACTGAGACACACCCCAACAATAACAGATATTTAGACTCATTGGTGGATGTGGTGGACTGAGACACAGCTCAACAATAACAGATATTTAGACTCATTGGTGGATGTGGTAGACTGAGACACAACCCCAACAATAACAGATATTTAGAGTCTGCTTGGTTGGTTGCTGTCTCCCGTCTCTCCCTCCCTGTTCCCTGTCACTCACTCACACTCAGTAGCCTACACACACAGCACGACCCCTGCTAGAGCGTCTCCTCTCTCACACACAGCACGACCCCTGCTAGAGCGTCTCCTCTCTCACACACAGCACGACCCCTGCTACAGCGTCTCCTCTCTCACACACAGCACGACCCCTGCTACAGCGTCTCCTCTCTCACACACAGCACGACCCCTGCTAGAGCGTCTCCTCCCTCTACCTCCTCTCACACAGCACGACCCCTGCTAGAGCGTCTCCTCCCTCTACCTCCTCTCACACAGCACGACCCCTGCTACAGCGTCTCCTCTCTCACACACAGCACGACCCCTGCTAGAGCGTCTCCTCCCTCTACCTCCTCTCACACAGCACGACCCCTGCTACAGCGTCTCCTCTCTCACACACAGCACGACCCCTGCTAGAGCGTCTCCTCTCTCACTCACAGCACGACCCCTGCTACAGTGTCTCCTCTCTCTCACACAGCACGACCCCTGCTAGAGCGTCTCCTCTCTCACACACAGCACGACCCCTGCTAGAGCGTCTCCTCTCTCACACACAGCACGACCCCTGCTAGAGCGTCTCCTCCCTCTACCTCCTCTCACACACAGCACAACCCCTGTTAGAGCGTTTTGTGGTGTTTCCTTCACTCGTATTGGATCAGACTGGGTCTGGTTCCGATCAGGTCTTTATGGAGGGAGTCTAGTTGTGCTCGGGTCCGTTCGAAATGGGCCTTTTTCATATGAAATGGAATAAATGATGCATCTCCAAGCCCCAGGTCCTTTTTGGACCCCGTGAAGTCCAACTAGCGCTCAAGAGTTTTTCCTGTTCAGGGAACAACTCTTGGCCATTATGTTGCACTCCTACATTTAGACTTGGATTTATCAACGTCACTTACTATAATTTATGTCTAATGTCTGTCATTTCAGCACCAGAGCCAAGAAGAAGACGGTCAAAGGCAAGAAGCCTGTCGCTAAAGGAGTGGTAACACCAGGTAAATCTCTTCCTACCACCACCTCTGCCACACAGCCTGTGGTTACCCAACGGAGGCGAGATAACGGAGGCGCCGTCCAGTCCAGTGACACCATAGCGATAGACTCCGACGCGACCGCAACGGAACCCAGTCCAGTCGTCATGGACCCTGAAGACCTGATGACGACCAACGACGACCAAAGCCAAACCGCTGCAAAACCGCATGGCGAGAATGGAGAAACCATAGCAACCGCTACCGTTCACGCTGCTAGCGTTGCTGGTTCTGTACCAGCACAAACACCGGTAACATCAGCTCACCCAGTGTCTGTAAAAGGTGAAGACAAACTGTTAGACTTCAGTCCGGTAACTCAGGAGATCCTGAAGGCCCTGGAGGCAGCAGTGCACCAACACCGCCTGGGGAGACAAAGACAGGACCAGGGAGAGAAGGACAAGCCTCCATCCGACAAGAAGAGCTCTGTAGCTGGGGAGAAGGGGGAGACCAAGACCCCGGCTGGAGGACTGAACCAGGCCCCAGCTCAACCAGAGAAGAAGACTGGAGAGAAGACAGCGACACAGACTCAACCAGATGAGAGAAATAGACCTGCGCTTTCTCTGAAGAAAAAAAAGCTACAACCTGAGAAGTCACAGACCGATAAAAAGCCTCCAACCACACCAGCGAAGAAGACCACAACACAGACGGAAGGTGCAAAGAAACCACCTTCAGGCTCTGGACAACCAAAGAAGAATCAAGTCTATGGAGGAAGAGGCAGGCGCAGGGACCATTCTTCCCCAGGAAAGATAGACTCTTCCAGGCATAGAAGCAGCCGGGCGGCCTCCGAGGAGGAGCAGGGTCCTCCGACGTCAAGACACGGCGACTCCTCTAGCTCTTCTTCTGGCTCCTGCAGGAGCAACAGACAGGACGGCAGTCCCGCCAAGAAGAAGGGGAGGAAAGAGGAGGAGGAGATGAGCAAGGTAAGAAAGGAGATAGGAGGGGGAGCAGACAGGACGGGAGCCAGGGAGAGAGACAAAGTAAGAGAAGGAGGAGAGGAGCAAGGTAAGAAAGGAGATAGGAGGGGGAGCAGACAGGAGGGAGCCAGGGAGAGAGACAAAGTAAGAGAAGGAGGAGAGGAGCAAGGTAAGAAAGGAGGTAGTGGGGGAGCAGACAGGACGGGAGCCAGGGAAAGCAGGAATGATGGTGGATGTTTTTTTACATTCAGGTTATATCCTTAAGTTCAGACGTTGTTAAAAGTCTAAATGAGATGTTAACATGATTTCTTTCTGTTTCTGAGATTTCATGTTTCCGTTTGTCCCACAGGGCCACCGTAGTAGAACTAGCCAGTCTTCTAGGAGTGATTTCATGTTTCTGTTTGTCCCACAGGGCCACCGTAGTAGAACTAGCCAGTCTTCTAGGAGTGATTTCATGTTTCTGTTTGTCCCACAGGGCCACCGTAGTAGAACTAGCCAGTCTTCTAGGAGTGATTTCATGTTTCTGTTTGTCCCACAGGGCCACCGTAGTAGAACTAGCCAGTCTTCTAGGAGTGATTTCATGTTTCTGTTTGTCCCACAGGGCCACCGTAGTAGAACTAGCCAGTCTTCTAGGAGTGATTTCATGTTTCTGTTTGTCCCACAGGGCCACCGTAGTAGAACTAGCCAGTCTTCTAGAGTGATTTCATGTTTCTGTTTGTCCCAGGGCCACCGTCTAGCCAGTCTTCTAGGAGTGATTTCATGTTTCTGTTTGTCCCACAGGGCCACCGTAGTAGAACTAGCCAGTCTTCTAGGAGTGATTTCATGTTTCTGTTTGTCCCACAGGGCCACCGTAGTAGAACTAGCCAGTCTTCTAGGAGTGATTTCATGTTTCTGTTTGTCCCACAGGGCCACCGTAGTAGAACTAGCCAGTCTTCTAGGAGTGAGTCTAGAGATCAGGAGGCAGCAGAGAGAAAGGTGAGCATCAGATTTATAAAAACACACCATTCAAATAGTAATGTACAGAATCCAAACGGTTACAATCTGTTGTAGCAAGATGTTGGATTTGGTTTTCATTCAGACATTGCTCTCTTACATTCATCTGATTCAAAGTACAGCACTTCTGTTGAACTTCTGGAAAATGGATTGATTGATTAATTCCATGGATTCATCCTCCTCTCATGCCACAGGGTTTTGGCTACGTGGTGGATGAGTTCACTTCCGACGTCAATCCTAGTGACGCCAACCCAATCGACCTGGACCAGTTCAACATGGATGAGTTCGTCACCGTGGACGAGGTGGAAGGGGATGAGGCGGACAACGCCAACCCACCAGAATCATCATCTTCATCACCCAATACCCAAGATGGCACCTATGGAAGGTCGGAACGATCAACCAAACGCAAGAGGGGTACCCCTGATACCTCAATTTCTACTATGAAGTCAAGCCAGGAGAAAGAGAGACCCCTGTCCAAAAGCGCTCCCACCCCATCCTCTTCTACCTCTACCCCCCCTGGACAGAAGACTCCACGACAAACCAAAAAAACGCAGGCGGCAAAACCTCAACCACCTGCCCCCTCTGGACGCAAGACCAGGTCGTCAGCCGCAGCTGCTGTTGTTGCGACAGAAGCCGCAGAAACCAGAGAAACTGTCACTGACGATGACCCCACAGTCAGGATGGAAGCGGAGCCTCTTCCCATGGAGCTTCTGTCTCAGCCAATGGCGGAAGCAGCCGCTGCTCAGTTGGTAGAGGAAGTAGTGGTCACAAAGGGAAGTGACATGGAGGGCATGTTACTGTCATCCGACCACAAGGTGTCAGTGTTGGGCACGGCATTGCCGGCGAACAAGGAAGCAGAAAGTGCTGGTTCAGAGATTGATATGGAGACTACAGCTGAAAAACCTCCAGAGGTAGACGGGAGCGAGGAGAAGGCCCAGGCTAAAAAAGACTCTGCCGAAGAGGAAGAGCTGATGAAGAAACAGAAACTGGCGAAGGAGAAACGGCGAGACAGAGAATGGGAGAAGGAGAGGAGTACAAAGCGGGTGAGGAGCAGAGAGAAGGAGCAGGAATGGAAGAGGGGGAAGGGGAGGTTCAGTGTGGATACGGAATGGTTGGTCACTCTGGATGAGATTGGAGGAGATGGGGATGAGAGAGGCGAGGAGGGTGTGAGGGATCAGGAGAGCGGAATAAATGAGGCAGACCTTCAAGAATTGGTCACTCTGGATGAGATCGTTGGCGAGGAAGGAGGGGAGGGTCCTAGCCCGGAGCCACACCCATTCAGGCAGGAGGACGAATCAGGAGACTCCTTCAACACAGAGGTCAGGAAACATCTACTGCTTTCTTTTTGTCTGCTTGTATCTTTATTTCTCTCACAAACTCACTCTCTCTCACACATGTGCATTTCTATTTATTATGGATCCCAATTAGCTGCTGCCTTCCTGCGGTCCAGCAAGTTGTATCATTTTAAACACATTACAATACCTTCATTACAGAATTCACAACACAGTGTGTGACCTCAGGCCCGTACTCCACTACCACATATCTACAACACATAATCCATGTTATCGTGTGTGTCTGTGTTGCTTCACAGTCCCCCCTGTTCCATAAGGTGTGTATTTATGTTTATTTTTTAAAGTCTGATTCTACTGTTTGCATCAGTTACCTGATGTGGAATAGAGTTCCATGTAGTCATGGCTCTATGTGGTACTGTGGAATAGAGTTCCATGTAGTCATGGCTCTATGTAGAACTGTGGAATAGAGTTCCATGTAGTCATGTCTCTATGTAGTACTGTGGAATAGAGTTCCATGTAGCCATGGCTCTATGTAGTACTGTGGAATAGAGTTCCATGTAGTCATGGCTCTATGTAGTACTGTGGAATAGAGTTCCATGTAGTCATATCTCTATGTAGTACTGTGGAATAGAGTTCCATGTAGTCGTGGCTCTATGTAGTACTGTGCACCTCCCATAGTCTGTGCTGGACTTGGGGACTGTGAAGAGACCTCTGGTGGCATGTCTTGTGGGGTAGGCATGGGTGTCTGAGTGCTAGTCGTTTAAACAGACAGCTCGGTGTTTTCAACATGTCAATACCTCTCACAAATACAACTAGTGATGAAATCTATCTCTCCTCTACTTTGAGCCAGGAGAGTTGGACGTGCATATTATTCATCTTTGCGTGTACATCCAAGGCCCAGCCGTGCTGCTCTGTTCTGAGCCAATTGCAATTTTCTTAAGTCCCTCTTTCTGGCACCTGACCACACGACTGAACAGTAGTCAAGGTGTGACAGAACTAGGGCCTGTAGGACCTGTCTTGTTGATAGTGTTGTTAAGAAGGTAGAAACTAGGGCCTGTAGGACCTGCCTTGTTGATAGTGCTGTTAAGAAGGCAGAGCATCGCTTTATCATGGACAGACTTCTCCCCATCTTAGCTACTGTTGTATCAATGTTTTGACCATGACAGTTTACAATCCAGGGTTACTCCAAGCAGTTTAGTCTCCTCAACTTGCTCAATTTGCACATTATTTATTACAAGATTTAGTTGAGGTTTAGGGTTTAGTGAATGATTTGTTCCAAATACAATGCTTTTAGTTGTAGAAATATTTAGGGCTGACTTATTCCTTACCACCCACTCTGAAACTAACTGCAGCTCTTTGTTAAGTGTTGCAGTCTTTTCAGTCGCTGTGGTAGCTGATGTGTATAATGTTGAGTCACCCGCATACACAGACACTCTGGCTTTACTCAAAGCTAGTGGCAAAGCTAGTTAAAATTTTAAAAAAGTAAGGGTCCTAAACAGCTGCCCTGGGGAATACCCGGATTCTACCTGTATTATGTTGGAGAAGCTTCCATTAAAGAACACCCTCTGTGTCAATTTCTCTCAGCCACGAGTACGAGTTTCAATACCAAAAGCTGCACTGAAGTCCAGTCTCTCTCTTTTTATTGTTGAAGTCTAACAAAACAGCCCCCACAATCAATATTTTTTTTTCTCAGCCAATCATCTGTCATCTGTGTAAGTGCTGTGCTTGTTGAGTGTCCTTCCCTATCAGCATTCTGAAAGTCTGTTGTCAATGTGTTTACTGTAAATAACATTGTATCTGGTCAAACACAATTTTCCAGAAGTTTACTAAGGGTTGTAACAGGCTGATTGGTCGGCTATTTGAACCAGTAAAGTGGGCTTTACTATTCTTGGGTAGCGGAGTGACTTTAGCTTCCCTCCAGGCCTGAGGGCACACGCTCTCTAGTAGGTTTAAATGGAAGATGTGAAAAATAGGAGTGGCAATATCGTCTGTTATTATCCTCAGTAATTTGCCATCCAGGTCGTCAGACCCTGGTGGCTTGTCATTGTTGATGTCAATCAATCAAATGTATTTATAAAGCCCTTCTTACATTAGCTGATATCTCAAAGTCATTACACACTACAGACCAGCAGCGTCTGGTCATTACACACTACAGACCAGCAGCGTCTGGTCATTACACACTACAGACCAGCAGCATTACACACTACAGACCAGCAGCATCTGGTCATTACACACTACAGACCAGCAGCGTCTGGTCATTACACACTACAGACCAGCAGCGACCAGCAGCGTCTGGTCATTACACACTACAGACCAGCAGCGTCTGGTCATTACACACTACAGACCAGCAGCGTCTGGTCATTACACACTACAGACCAGCAGCGTCTGGTCATTACACACTACAGACCAGCAGCGTCTGGTCATTACACACTACAGACCAGCAGCGTCTGATCATTACACACTACAGACCAGCAGCGTCTGGTCATTGCACACTACAGACCAGCAGCGTCTGGTCATTGCACACTACAGACCAGCAGCGTCTGGTCATTACACACTACAGACCAGCAGCGTCTGGTCATTACACACCACAGACCAGCAGCGTCTGGTTGCTCCTCATTACACACCACAGACCAGCAGCGTCTGGTTGCTCCTCATTACACACCACAGACCAGCAGCGTCTGGTTGCTCCTCATTACACACCACAGACCAGCAGCGTCTGGTTGCTCCTCATTCCACACCACAGACCAGCAGCGTCTGGTTGCTCCTCATTACACACCACAGACCAGCAAACATTATTTACATCATCAACATAGGAATCACTACAAGACGTATGCCCTCTTCTACATTGTATTAGACAGACACATTCCATGTTTTCATCTCTGTCCTATCAGACTATGGTGACCCTGGATGAGACTGGAAGTGATCATGAGATGGAGGAAGTGCAGCCCAAGAAGTCTCCAGAACCAGCCCAGAACCGGCACACTGACAATACAGGTATAGGTGTCTTAGATCAGAACCAGCCCAGACCCAGTACACTGACACAGAGTGACTGTGTGTCTGTTAGATCAGAGCGACTGTGTGTGTCTGTTAGATTAGAGCGACTGTGTGTGTCTGTTAGATCAGAGCGACTGTGTGTGTCTGTTAGATCAGAGCGACTGTGTGTGTCTGTTAGATCAGAGCGACTGTGTGTGTCTGTTAGATCAGAGCGACTGTGTGTGTCTGTTAGATCAGAGCGACTGTGTGTGTCTGTGATGCGCTGGTTGACTCATAACCCGCAGTCCCTGTGGTTATATCTGTGGTGCGGACTGGTTTAGGGGCATTAAATAGTGTGTGGGGGTTTAGGGGCATTAAATAGTGTGGGGGGTTTAGACTCATTAGTTAGTGTGTTGGTGAAGGGGGGTTTAGGGGCATTAAATAGTGTGTGGGTGAAGGGGGGTTAGGGGCATTAAATAGTGTGTGGATGAAGGGGGATTAGGGGCATTAAATAGTGTGTGGGTGAAGGGGGTTTAGGGGCATTAAATAGTGTGTGGGTGAAGGGGGATTTAGGGGCATTAAATAGTGTGTGGGTGAAGGGGGTTTAGGGGCATTAAATAGTGTGTGGGTGAAGGGGGATTTAGGGGCATTAAATAGTGTGTGGGTGAAGGGGGGTTTAGGGGCATTAAATAGTGTGTGGGTGATGGGGGGTTAGGGGCATTAAATAGTGTGTGGGTGAAGGGGGTTTAGGGGCATTAAATAGTGTGTGGGTGAAGGGGGATTTAGGGGCATTAAATAGTGTGTGGGTGAAGGGGGGTTTAGGGGCATTAAATAGTATGTGGGTGAAGGGGGATTTAGGGGCATTAAATAGTGTGTGGGTGAAGGGGGCGTTTAGGGGCATTAAATAGTGTGTGGGTGAAGGGGGTTAGGGGCATTAAATAGTGTGTGGGTGAAGGGGGTTTAGGGGCATTAAATAGTGTGGGGGGGTTTAGGGGCATTAATTAGTGTGTTGGTGAAGGGGGTTTAGGGCATTAAATAGTGTGTGGGTGAAGGGGGGTTAGGGGCATTAAATAGTGTGTTGGTGAAGGGGGTTTAGGGGCATTAAATAGTGTGTGGGTGAAGGGTTTAGGGGCATTAAATAGTGTGGGGGGTTTAGGGGCATTAAATAGTGTGTTGGTGAAGGGGGTTAGGGGCATTAAATAGTGTGTTGGTGAAGGGGGTTTAGGGACATTAAATAGTGTGTGGGTTTAGGGGCATTAAATAGTGTGTGGGTGAAGGGGGTTTAGGGGCATTAAATAGTGTGTGGGTGAAGGGGGTTTAGGAGCATTAAATAGTGTGTGGGTGAAGGGGGTTTAGGGGCATTAAATAGTGTGTGGGTGAAGGGGGGTTAGGGGCATTAAATAGTGTGTGGGTGAAGGGGGGTTTAGGGGCATTAAATAGTGTGTGGGTGAAGGGGGTTAGGGGCATTAAATAGTGTGTGGGTGAAGGGGGTTTAGTGGCATTAAATAGTGTGTGGGTGAAGGGGGGTTTAGGGGCATTAAATAGTGTGTGGATGAAGGGGGTTTAGGGGCATTAAATAGTGTGTGGGTGAAGGGGGTTTAGGGGCATTAAATAGTATGTGGGTGAAGGGGGATTTAGGGGCATTAAATAGTGTGTGGGTGAAGGGGGTTTAGGGGCATTAAATAGTGTGTGGGTGAAGGGGGATTTAGGGGCATTAAATAGTGTGTGGGTGAAGGGGGTTTAGGGGCATTAAATAGTGTGTGGGTGAAGGGGGATTTAGGGGCATTAAATAGTGTGTGGGTGAAGGGGGGTTTAGGGGCATTAAATAGTGTGTGGGTGAAGGGGGGTTAGGGGCATTAAATAGTGTGTGGGTGAAGGGGGTTAGGGGCATTAAATAGTGTGTGGGTGAAGGGGGTTTAGGGGCATTAAATAGTGTGTGGGTGAAGGGGTTTAGGGGCATTAAATAGTGTGTGGGTGAAGGGGGTTTAGGGGCATTAAATAGTGTGTGGGTGAAGGGGGTTAGGGGCATTAAATAGTGTGTGGGTGAAGGGGGTTTAGGGGCATTAAATAGTGTGTGGGTGAAGGGGGTTTAGGGGCATTAAATAGTGTGTGGGTGAAGGGGGTTTAGGGGCATTAAATAGTGTGTGGGTGAAGGGGGGGTTTAGGGGCATTAAATAGTGTGTGGGTGAAGGGGGTTTAGGGGCATTAAATAGTGTGTGGGTGAAGGGGGTTTAGGGGCATTAAATAGTGTGTGGGTGAAGGGGGATTTAGGGGCATTAAATAGTGTGTGGGTGAAGGGGGGTTTAGGGGCATTAAATAGTGTGTGGGTGAAGGGAGGGTTAGGGGCATTAAATAGTGTGTGGGTGAAGGGGGGTTTAGGGGCATTAAATAGTGTGTGGGTGAAGGGGGGTTTAGGGGCATTAAATAGTGTGTGGGTGAAGGGGGATTTAGGGGCATTAAATAGTCTGTGGGTGAGGGGGGTTTAGGGGCATTAAATAGTGTGTGGGTGAAGGGGGGTTTAGGGGCATTAAATAGTGTGTGGGTGAAGGGAGGGTTAGGGGCATTAAATAGTGTGTGGGTGAAGGGGGGTTTAGGGGCATTAAATAGTGTGTGGTGAAGGGTTTAGGGGCATTAAATAGTGTGTGGGGTGAAGGGGGGTTTAGGGGCATTAAATAGTGTGTGGGTGAAGGGGGTTTAGGGGCATTAAATAGTGTGTGGGTGAAGGGGGGTTTAGGGGCATTAAATAGTGTGTGGGTGAGGGGGGTTTAGGGGCATTAAATAGTGTGTGGGTGAAGGGGGTTTAGGGGCATTAAATAGTGTGTGGGTGAGGGGGGTTTAGGGGCATTAAATAGTGTGTGGTGAAGGGTTTAGGGGCATTAAATAGTGTGTGGGGAAGGGGGGTTTAGGGGCATTAAATAGTGTGTGGTGAAGGGTTTAGGGGCATTAAATAGTGTGTGGGTGAAGGGGGTTAGGGGCATTAAATAGTGTGTGGTGAAGGGTTTAGGGGCATTAAATAGTGTGTGGGTGAGGGGGGTTTAGGGGCATTAAATAGTGTGTGGTGAAGGGTTTAGGGGCATTAAATAGTGTGTGGGTGAGGGGGGTTTAGGGGCATTAAATAGTGTGTGGTGAAGGGTTTAGGGGCATTAAATAGTGTGTGGGTGAAGGGGGGTTAGGGGCATTAAATAGTGTGTGGTGAAGGGTTTAGGGGCATTAAATAGTGTGTGGGTGAGGGGGGTTTAGGGGCATTAAATAGTGTGTGGTGAAGGGTTTAGGGGCATTAAATAGTGTGTGGGTGAAGGGGGTTTAGGGGCATTAAATAGTGTGTGGGTGAAGGGGGTTAGGGGCATTAAATAGTGTGTGGGTGAAGGGGGTTAGGGGCATTAAATAGTGTGTGGGTGAAGGGGGATTTAGGGGCATTAAATAGTGTGTGGGTGAAGGGGGGTTAGGGGCATTAAATAGTGTGTGGGTGAAGGGGGTTAGGGGCATTAAATAGTGTGTGGGTGAAGGGGGTTTAGGGGCATTAAATAGTGTGTGGGTGAAGGGGGTTTAGGGGCAGTAAATAGTGTGTGGGTGAAGGGGGTTAGGGGCATTAAATAGTGTGGGTGAAGGGGGGTTAGGGGCATTAAATAGTGTGTGGGTGAAGGGGGTTTAGGGGCATTAAATAGTGTGTGGGTGAAGGGGGTTTAGGGGCATTAAATAGTGTGTGGTGAAGGGTTTAGGGGCATTAAATAGTGTGTGGGTGAAGGGGGTTTAGGGGCATTAAATAGTGTGTGGTGAAGGGTTTAGGGGCATTAAATAGTGTGTGGGTGAAGGGGGGTTAGGGGCATTAAATAGTGTGTGGTGAAGGGTTTAGGGGCATTAAATAGTGTGTGGGTGAGGGGGTTTAGGGGCATTAAATAGTGTGTGGTGAAGGGTTTAGGGGCATTAAATAGTGTGTGGGTGAGGGGGGTTTAGGGGCATTAAATAGTGTGTGGTGAAGGGTTTAGGGGCATTAAATAGTGTGGGGTGAGGGGGTTTAGGGGCATTAAATAGTGTGTGGTGAAGGGTTTAGGGGCATTAAATAGTGTGTGGGTGAGGGGGGGTTTAGGGGCATTAAATAGTGTGTGGGTGAAGGGTTTAGGGGCATTAAATAGTGTGTGGGTGAAGGGGGTTTAGGGGCATTAAATAGTGTGTGGTGAAGGGTTTAGGGGCATTAAATAGTGTGTGGGTGAAGGGGGGTTTAGGGGCATTAAATAGTGTGTGGGTGAAGGGGGGTTTAGGGGCATTAAATAGTGTGTGGGTGAAGGGGGGTTTAGGGGCATTAAATAGTGTGTGGGTGAAGGGGGTTAGGGGCATTAAATAGTGTGTGGGTGAAGGGGGTTAGGGGCATTAAATAGTGTGTGGGTGAAGGGGGTTTAGGGGCATTAAATAGTGTGGGTGAAGGGGGTTTAGGGGCATTAAATAGTGTGTGGGTGAAGGGGGTTAGGGGCATTAAATAGTGTGTGGGTGAAGGGGGTTTAGGGGCATTAAATAGTGTGTGGGTGAAGGGGGGTTTAGGGGCATTAAATAGTGTGTGGGTGAAGGGGGGTTTAGGGGCATTAAATAGTGTGTGGGTGAAGGGTTTAAGGGCATTAAATAGTGTGTGGGTGAAGGGTTTAGGGGCATTAAATAGTGTGTGGTGGAGGGTTTAGGGGCATTAAATAGTGTGTGGGTGGCGTGCTGGTTGAATAAAGAGAACAATATGTATCATATAACTAATATCTAGAGGCCATATCAAGGTTTTTCTTTCATTCTTTTCATCTGGCAGCGCTGAGTCTTCATCTTTAACTAACCAGATGCTTTTGGGCAGAAAGTGAATGTCAGTTTAATTCAAGACAAGAAAAGTTGCAAAACGGAGAGTTGAAAATAAATGTTGAATGAAAAACGTCATTGTTCAAGAACAGCACACTTTCTATATTTTGCAGGTTAGGGTTAATTAAGGTCCTCAGATTCACTTTATCACATGCAGGGCATTCGGGAAGTTGTTCAGACCCCTTGACTTTTTCCTCATTTTGTTACGTTCCTTACGTTCCTTATTATAAAATGGATTAAATGTTTTTCCTCATCAATCTACACACAATACCCTGTAATGACATCACAATACCCCATAATGACATCACAATACCCAATAATGACATCACAATGCCCAATAATGACATCACAATACCCAGTAATGACATCACAATACCCTGTAATGACATCACAATACCCCGTAATGACATCACAATACTCTACAATGACATCACAATACTCTACAATGACATCACAATACTCTACAATGACATCACAATACCCCATAATGACATCACAATACCCCATAATGACATCACAATACTCAAATCAAATGTATTTATATAGCCCTTCGTACATCAGCTGATATCTCAAAGTGCTGTACAGAAACCCAGCCTAAAACCCCAAACAGCAAGCAATGCAGGTGTAGAAGCATAGTGGCTAGGAAAAACTCCCTAGAAAGGCCTACTCCACAATGACATAACAATACTCTACAATGACATCACAACAGAACAAAATAAAAATAGATTTTTAGACATTTTTTCCACAGAAATACGTTATTTACATACTGTAAGTATTCAGACCCTTTGCTTTGAGACTCTAAATTGAGCTCAGGTGCATCCTGTTTCCATTGATCATCTCTGAGATGTTTCTACAACTTGATTGGTGTCCAACTGTGGTAAATTCAATTGATTGGACATGATTTGGAAAGGTACACACCTGTCACCTGCCACAGTTGACAGTGCACGTCAGAGCAAAATCAAGCTATGAGTTCGAAGGAATTGTCCGTAGAGCTCCGAGACAGGATTGTGTTGAGACACAGATCTGGGGAAGGGTACCAAAACATGTCTGCAGCATTGAAGGTCCCCAAGAACACAATGGCCTCCATCATTCCTAAATGGAAGAAGTTTGGAACCAGCAAGACTCTTCCTAGAGCTGGCCGCCCGGCCAAACTGAGCAATCGGGAGATACGGGCCTTGGTCTGGGAGGTGACCAAGAATCTTATGGTCACTCTGACAGAGCTCCAGAGTTCCTCTGTGGATACGGGAGAACCTTCCAGAAGGACAACCATCTCTGCAGCACTCCACCAATCAGGCCTTTATGATAGAGTGGCCAGATGGAAGCCACTTCTCAGTAAAAGGCACATGACAGCCCGCTTGGAGTTTGCCAAAAGGCTCCTAAAGGACTCTCATACCATGAGAAACAAGATTCTCTGGTCTGATGAAGCCAAGATTGAACTCTTTGGCCTGAATGCCAAGTGTCACGTCTGGAGGAAACCTGGCACCATCCCTACGGTGATGCATGGTGGTGGCAGCATCATGCTGTGGGGATGTTTTTCAGCAGTAGGGGCTGGGAGACTAGTCAGTATCAAGGGAAAGATGAACAGAGCAAAGTACAGAGAGATCCTTGATGAAAACCTGCTCCAGAGCGCTCAGGACCTCAGTCTGGGGTGAAGGTTCACCTTACAACAGGACAACGACCCTAAGCACACAGCCAAGACAACGCAGGAGTGGCTTCGGGACAAGTCTCTGATTGTCCTTGAGTGGCCCAGCCAGAGCCTGGACTTGAACCCCATCGAACATCTCTGGAGAGACTGGAAATAGCTGTGCAGTGACGCTCCCCATCCAACCTGACAAATCTTGAGAAGATCTACAGAGAAGAATGGGAGAAACTCCCCAAATACAGGTGCCAAGCTTGTAGCGTCACACCCAAGAAGAGTCAAGGCTGTAATCGCTACCAAAGGTGCTTCAACAAAGTACTGAGTAAAAGGGTCTGAATACTTTTTAAGTAAATGTGATATTTCAGTGTTTTATATTTAATACATTTGCAAACATTTCTAGGAAAATGTTTTTGCTTTGTCATTGGGGTATATTTCATTATTTTGTGTAGATGGATGAAGGAAAAAAATGATTTGATCAATTTTAGAATAAGGCTCTAAAGTTACAAAATGTGAATAAAGTTGTTGGTCTGAATACTTTCCCGGCCAGGGAGGATGGTGCCCTGCTCTCCAGACCTCTGAATTGACATCTGAACTCATCCCTCTCTCTCTCTCTCTGTCTCCCTCTCTCCTCCTCTCTCTCTCTCCTCCTCTCTTTCTGTCTCTCTCTCTGTCTCTCACTTTCTCTCTCTGTCTCCTCCCTCTCTCTCTCCTCCCTGTCTCTCTCTCTCTCTCTCTCCCTGTCTCCTCGCTCTCTCTCTCTCTCCTCCCTGTCTCATCCCTCTCTCTCCTCTCTCTCTCTCTCCTCCCTGTCTCCTCCCTCTCTCCTCTCTCTCTCTCCTCTCTCTCCTCCCTGTCTCCTCCCTTTCTCCTCTCTCTCTCTCCTCTCTCTCCTCCCTGTCTCCTCCCTGTCTCCTCCCTGTCTCCTCCCTCTCTCCTCTCTCCTCTCTCTCTCTCTCTCTCCCTGTCTCCTCGCTCTCTCTCTCTCTCCTCCCTGTCTCCTCGCTCTCTCTCTCTCTCCTCCCTGTCTCATCCCTCTCTCTCCTCTCTCTCTCTCTCTCCTCCCTGTCTCCTCCCTGTCTCCTCCCTCTCTCCTCCTCTCTCTCTCTCTCTCTCTCCTCTCTTTCTGTCTCTCTCTCTGTCTCTCACTTTCTCTCTCTGTCTCCTCTCTCTCTCCTCTCTTTCTGTCTCTCTCTCTGTCTCTCACTTTCTCTCTCTGTCTCCTCCCTCTCTCCTCTCTCTCTCTCTCTCCTCCCTGTCTCCTCCCTCTCTCCTCTCTCTCTCTCTCTCTCTCCCCTGTCTCCTCCCTCCTCTCTCTCCTCCCTGTCTCCTCCCTCTCTCTCTCTCCTCCCTGTCTCCTCTCTCTCTCTCTCTCTCCTCTCTCTCTCTCCTCCCTGTCTCCTCTCTCTCTCTCTGTCTCCTCCCTCTCTCCTCTCTCTCCTCCCTGTCTCCTCCCTGTCTCCTCCCTCTCCTCTCTCTCTCTCTCTCTCTCTCCTCCCTGTCTCCTCCCTCTCTCTCTCTCTCTCTCTCTCTCTCCTCTCTCTCTCTCCTCCCTGTCTCCTCCCTGTCTCCTCCCTCTCTCTCTCTCTCTCCTCTCCAGGTGAGGACCTTGTGGTTTCTGAGGCAGGGTTCTTCTGTAAGCTGTGTTCTCTGTCTGGGAGTGAAGACAAGAAGACCCACTGCAGCAGTCTACAGCACTGTCAGAACATGCAGGTATAAACATCATTATTCCACTCAGTCAGTGAGTGAGTGAGTGGGTGGGTGGGTGGGTGAGTGGGTGGGTTAGCTAGTGGTGAGTGGGTTAGCTAGTGAGTGAGTGGGTTAGCTAGTGAGTGAGTGGGTTAGCTAGTGAGTGAGTGGGTTAGCTAGTGAGTGAGTGGGTTAGCTAGTGAGTGGGTGGGTTAGCTAGTGAGTGGGTGGGTTAGCTAGTGAGTGGGTGGGTTAGCTAGTGAGTGAGTGGGTTAGCTAGTGAGTGAGTGGGTGGGTTAGCTAGTGAGTGAGTGGGTGGGTTAGCTAGTGAGTGGGTGGGTTAGCTAGTGAGTGGGTGGGTTAGCTAGTGAGTGGGTGGGTTAGCTAGTGAGTGAGTGGGTTAGCTAGTGAGTGAGTGGGTTAGCTAGTGAGTGAGTGGGTTAGCTAGTGAGTGAGTGGGTTGGGTGAGTGAGTGGGTTAGCTAGTGAGTGAGTGGGTTGGCTAGTGAGTGAGTGGGTTAGCTAGTGAGTGAGTGGGTTAGCTAGTGAGTGGGTGGGTTAGCTAGTGAGTGAGTGGGTTAGCTAGGGTTACTCAACTAGGGGTCTGTGGAGATACTGCAGGATGCATTTTGAATAACTACAGTATGTATGTATTGAATATCTACTGTTAGTTTCTGTTAGTTGCTGTGTATTCTGGGGATTATTTCACTAAAGCTAATTGACTAATGACTTCCCTTCTGTCTTCACATCTCCCGCCCTCCCTCCCTCCCTCCCTCTCTCCCTTCTCCTCTCCCTCTCCCTCTCTCCCTCCCTCCCTTCTCCTCTCCCTCCCTTCTCCTCTCCCTCCCTCCCTTCTCCCTCCCTTCTCCCCTCCCTTCTCCCTCCCTCCCTCCCTCCCTCCCTCCCTCCCTCCCTCCCTCCCTCCCTCCCTCCCTCCCTCCCTCCCTCCCTCCCTCCCTCCCTCCCTCCCTCCCTCTCTCCCTTCTCCTATCTCCCTTCCTCTCCCCCCCCTCTCTCTCCCTTCCTCTCTCTCTCCCTTCTCCTATCCCTCCCTCTCTCCCCCTCTCTCTCCCCCCTCGCTCCCTCTCTCTCTCTCTCCCGCTCCCTCCCTCCTTCTCCTTCTCTCCCTTCTCCTCTCCCTCCCTGTCCAGAAACATTACCTGAAGCATCAGAAGCAACAAGCAGGAGGTTCTAGCCAAGGCTCCGCCTCCAAGTGACCCCTGACCACACCCCTGGGTGTGTCTAAAATGTGACCATTTCTCCAGTGCTCTGGTTGATAGATAGGGCTCTACTATAATAGGGTGCAGTTTGATATTTCAGCTGGTCTAGGATCAGGTCCCCCATGTTCAAATTGTCTTATTCATTATGATTTAAAAGGTGAAACTGGTCCTGGATCAGCCCTCCCTCTACTCTGAGACGTTTTGTGAATACGTGGATATCGGGTCCAATATGACACAGATTTTAGATTAATTTGTTTTGTTAGCTTTTTTTGGGGGGTGGATTTAAATATCATTAAACTGCTTAATTTATCCAGAGTAACTCAGTCAGCAGAGACCAGACATAATGTATGTATACGGAGAAAGTAATAAATGTAGTTTTTATTACGAACACTGTGTTGTCTGGTGAATGACTTGATAACATGTTGTTATTTATTATTATTATTAATTATTATTATTATTATTATTACCTTTATGTAATTAAGTCCTGGAAAACCTTTTGCTCAGAGAACGGTAGGTTATCAGATACTCAACAAGAAGGTTTGATTTCATTATTACTGAAACAAGTAGGAAATATAAAGATCTTAACCTTGTTATGATGCAAAATGCGTTGGATATTATTCATCCTAACGTAACGCTCGTCTGAAGAAGAGGACCGCAGTTCATGATTATTTATTCAAACTGAACACTGAAACAAAATAACAACGTGGAACAAAAGAAACAGTTCTGTCTGGTGCAGAAACACAAAACAGAAAACAACTACCCACAAAACACAGGTGGGAAAAAGCTGCCTAAATATAATTCCCAAATCAGAGACAACGATAGACAGCTGTCCCTGATTGAGAACCACACCCGGCCAAACACAAAGAAATAGAAAACATAGAAATAAAGAAACTAGAATGCCCACCCTAGTCACACCCTGGCCTAACCAAAATAGAGAATAAAAGCCTCTATGTCCAGGGTGTGATGGTACCCCCAAAGGGGAGCAGACTCAGGCTGCAAAACCTGACTCTAAAGGGGAGGGTCCGGATGGGCCTCCTTTACGGCGGCGGCTCTGGTGCGGGACGTAGACCCGCCTCTGGCTCTCCCCACTTTGGTGGCGCCTCTGGTGTGGGGACCCTCACAACTGACCCCGGACTGGGGGCCCTCCTTGCTGGAGACTCCGAACTGGGCACCCTTGTTGCTGGCTCCGGACTGGAGACCATCTCTGGGGGCTCCGGATTGGAGGCCGTTGTTGGAGGCTTCGTGCCCTGGATCATCACTGGAGAGAGGAGACGTATGGGCATTCTGGTACGTGCAGCTGCCACAGGGCTCACCAGGCTTGGGAGACATCCAAGAGGATTAGTTCTGGGCGCAGACACAGAGCTCACCAGGCTGGATAGACATACAGGAGGCCCTGTCCTTGGCAGAGGCAATGGATACACTGGGCCGTGGAGGCTCACTGGAGGTCTCGAGCTAAGAGCACAACCCGTCCTGGCTGGATGGTGACTTTGGCCCGGCACGTGCGGGGAGCAGGCACAGGACGCACTGGGCTGTGCAGACACACTGGAGACAGTGTGCACAGAGCCGGCGAGGAAACCCACTGGCCGTCTGGAGAGCAGGGCTGGTACCATCCTCCCTGGCTGGATCTTCACCCGGCAGATGGGGGGAGCTGGGATGTGAACGAGCACTGGAGACACCGTGCCGGACCCGAACGACGCCCGCTCTGTTCAATCAAATCAAAACAAATCAAATTTATTTATATAGCCCTTCGTACATCAGCTGATATCTCAAAGCGCTGTACAGAAACCCAGCCTAAAACCCCAAACAGCAAGCAATGCAGGTGTAGAAGCACGGTGGCTAGGAAAAACTCCCTAGAAAGGCCAAAACCTAGGAAGAAACCTAGAGAGGAACCAGGCTATGAGGGGTGGCCAGTCCTCTTCTGGCTGTGCCGGGTGGAGATTATAACAGAATATGGCCAAGATGTTCAAATGTTCATAAATGACCAGCATGGTTGAATAATAATAAGGCAGAACAGTTGAAACTGGAGCAGCAGCACAGTCAGGTGGAAGTTGAAACTGGAGCAGCAGCATGGCCAGGTGGACTGGGGACAGCAAGGAGTCATCATGTCAGGTAGTCCAGGGGCATGGTCCTAGGGCTCAGGTCAGTTGAAACTGGAACAGCAGCATGGCCAGGTGGACTGGGGACAGCAAGGAGTCATCATGTCAGGTAGTCCTGGAGCTCAGGTCCTAGGGCTCAGGTCCTCCGAGAGAGAGAAAGAAAGAGAGAAGGAGAGAATTAGAGAACGCACACTTAGATTCACACAGGACACCGAATAGGACAGGAGAAGTACTCCAGATATAACAAACTGACCCCAGCCCCCTGACACATAAACTACTGCAGCATAAATACTGGAGGCTGAGACAGGAGGGGTCAGGAGACACTGTGGCCCCATCCGAGGTCACCCCCGGACAGGGCCAAACAGGAAGGATATAACCCCACCCACTTTGCCAAAGCACAGCCCCCACACCACTAGAGGGATATCTTCAACCACCAACTTACCATCCTGAGACAAGGCTGAGTATAGCCCACAAAGATCTCCGCCACGGCACAACCCAAGGGGGGTCAGTGGCCCTGTGAAGGGACAAGGGCTATAAAACCTTTCAAACACACCCTCCTCTCCCTTCCTTGACAACAATAGAACGTCCTGTTCCGATGATGTGAGGACGACGTTCCTATGTCAGAATGGTTCAGATAATAACTACAGAACAAAGCCAACATCAGCGTGAGCTTTGGTTGCGAATGGTATGAACTTTGAACTCTTATTCACTACAGAAGTGATAGCTCCTAGCCGTTGAGTTAGCAACAGCAGCTGCAAACGCAGGTTAGGAAGGAACAGACTGAGTATACCACACAATGACGTTACTACAACTTATCCAATTGACCACCAGAGACATTCTTCAAAGGACTCTGAGAGAGAGAGAAAGGACTCGGTTGGGCAACACGGCCTTCCATCTACAACCAACCTACTGAAGCGCAGCTCAGAGTAAATATCTATTGCATTTTCCTTTTCCAAATGGGCGGTAATTTAGAATGCATAAGATACTGTATTTACGATAGCACAGCTTCTCCCTGTGTTCCTCAGTCTTCCCGCTCTTTCACTCAAACCCAGCCCTTTTTTCCTTTGTGTAACCAGCTGTCATATCTGTTCTGCCCGCTAGAGACGTTTTCCTTTATGAGGTCATTTGTAATCAAGTTGATTAATTGTGTGTATGTGTAATTCTGTTTGATTAGTTAGGTATTTAGTAAATAAATAATTAAACCCAATTTTGTATTGCTGATTCAATTTGTTAGCCAGGGTTCGTGCAGATAGACGATTAATATTGACTGCTATGGATGTAAAATATTACTAGGTCTTTAAGAGTTTATTCGGAAGATAACGGCTCTATAAATATTATTTAGTCCGACTCTCTAGTTAATTACATTTACATGATTAGCTCTATCAGGTGATATTAATTATTTTATAGAATAGCATGTCATATCACTTAATCCGGCATAGCCGACACCATGCTGCCTGAAACAATAGAACACTGAATGAAGACCATTGTGATGTCATGAATCAGAACCTGGAAGTACTGGAAACAAAAGAACACTGAATGAAGACCATTGTGATGTCATGAATCAGAACCTGATCTGGAGGCCCACGGGACTGTCCTCCCCCAGGTTCAGTGACGTTACCTACCCCAGGGTGGGTTTGGTCTGTTGAAGAGTGGCGCGAAGACCTGAACCGGGCTGTGGATATCCACAACCCCCTTAAAGGTAGCCTAGACGTTAGATGAAAATTAAGGGCTGCCAGTTCAAATCCCATTTCTGACAGGGAACAAAATCATGTGGGGAGTGGGCCGGCAACCGAGGGTTGCTAGCATCAGTATTGCCCTTGACACTCAACCCCTGTATTGGCATACATTATGACTGACCTCTTCCCCAATCTGGCCGACCTCCTCTTCGATCTGGCCGACCCCTCTCCGATCTGGCCGACCCCCTCTCCAATCTGGCCGACCCCCCCCTCTCCGATCTGGCCGACCCCCCTCTTTGTGTGTTTCTATATTTTTGGAGTTTGGGACTGGGATAAAAGCAGACACTCTCTCACTTACTCTCATTTCTCTCTCACTCACATCTTCAGAGATATGGGATTACGGCCTGACTATTCCCCCAGATGGGAGGCCCAAGCCCTGGGTACCAGCTGAGAAGATGTACCATACCAACCACCGTCGCCGCTGGTTATGCCTCAGACGCAGAGATATGCAGAAGATGGAGGCGCCGAAGAAGGTACATAACGCCCAGGGGGTCATCTTCTGTAAGAGATTCCACAGAGACCGTTATATAAACCAGTGGTCATCGTCTAAGAGATTCCACAGAGACTGTTATATGAACCAGGGGTCATCGTCTAAGAGATTCCAGAGACTACATTCAATCTATAAAAATTTAAAAAAGCCGAATAGCAAAAAGGGGTAGTCGTAAAAAGGAAATATATTTATTTGTGATATTACACACACTGACCACAAGGGGGTGGTCTGGTTACACGGTCTGAGAAGGTTGACCTGCTCTATGTTGGTCAACCAGTTGGTTTTATGTGTTTGAGTCTATTTTATTATGATGATGATGATGAGAGAGAGAGAGAGAGAGAGAGAGAGAGAGAGAGAGAGAGAGAGAGAGAGAGAGAGAGAGAGAGAGAGAAACAACGGACCTGCTGCTGTCCTCACCCTGGTGAGTTACCGTCTTTCTTTCCATAGAGGAAACATTTTCAGGTGGGACTCACCAACACCTTTTAAAAATATATATTTATTTAACCAGGTATTTATATATATATTACCCTTTTACCGTCTTTCTTTCCATAAGGAAACATTTTCAGGTGGGACTCACCAACACCTTTTAAAAATATATATTTATTTAACCAGGTATTTATATATATATTACCCTTTATTTAACCAGGTAGGTCAGTTGAGAACAAGATCTCATTTACAACTGAGACCTGGCCAAGATAAAGCATAGCAGTGTGAACAGACAACACAGTTCGACACAAACAACAACACAAAGTTATACATAAACCTGCCTCTCAGGTCAAATCAAATGTTATTTGTCACATACACATGGTTAGCAGATGTTAATGCGAGTGTAGCGAAATGCTTGTGCTTCTAGTTCCGACAATGCAGTAATAACCAACAAGTAATCTAACTAACAATTCCAAAAAAACTACTGTCTTATACACAGTGTAAGGGGATAAAGAATATGTACATAAGGATATATGAATGAGTGATGGTACAGAGCAGCATAGGCAAGATACAGTAGATGGTATCGAGTACAGTATATACATATGAGATGAGTATGTAAACCAAGTGGCATAGTTAAAGTGGCTAGTGATACATGTATTAGATAAGGATGCAGTAGATGATATAGAGTACAGTATATACGTATGCATATGAGATGAATAATGTAGGGTAAGTAACATTATATAAGGTAGCATTGTTTAAAGTGGCTAGTGATATATTTACATCATTTCCCATCAATTCCCATTATTAAAGTGGCTGGAGTTGAGTCAGTGTCATTGACAGTGTGTTGGCAGCAGCCACTCAATGTTAGTGGTGGCTGTTTAACAGTCTGATGGCCTTGAGATAGAAGCTGTTTTTCAGTCTCTCGGTCCCAGCTTTGATGCACCTGTACTGACCTCTCCTTCTGGATGATAGCGGGGTGAACAGGCAGTGGCTCGGGTGGTTGATGTCCTTGATGATCTTTATGGCCTTCCTGTAACATCGGGTGGTGTAGGTGTCCTGGAGGGCAGGTAGTTTGCCCCCGGTGAGCCTTACGGTTGTGGGCGGAGCAGTTACCGTACCAGGCGGTGATACAGCCCGCCAGGATGCTCTCGATTGTGCATCTGTAGAAGTTTGTGAGTGCTTTTGGTGACAAGCCGAATTTCTTCAGCCTCCTGAGGTTGAAGAGGCGCTGCTGCGCCTTCCTCACGATGCTGTCTGTGTGAGTGGACCAATTCAGTTTGTCTGTGATGTGTATGCCGAGGAACTTAAAACTTGCTACCCTCTCCACTACTGTTCCATCGATGTGGATGGGGGGGTGTTCCCTCTGCTGTTTCCTGAAGTCCACAATCATCTCCTTTGTTTTGTTGACGTTGAGTGTGAGGTTATTTTCCTGACACCACACTCCCAGGGCCCTCACCTCCTCCCTGTAGGCCGTCTCGTCGTTGTTGGTAATCAAGCCTACCACTGTTGTGTCGTCCTAAAAACTTGATGATTGAGTTGGAGGCGTGCGTGGCCACGCAGTCGTGGGTGAACAGGGAGTACAGGAGAGGGCTCAGAACGCACCCTTGTGGGGCCCCAGTGTTGAGGATCAGTGGGGTGGAGATGTTGTTGCCTACCCTCACCACCTGGGGGCGGCCCGTCAGGAAGTCCAGTACCCAGTTGCACAGGGCGGGGTCGAGACCCAGGATCTCGAGCTTGATGACGAGCTTGGAGGGTACTATGGTGTTAAATGCCGAGCTGTAGTCGATGAACAGCATTCTCACATAGGTATTCCTCTTGTCCAGATGGGTTAGGGCAGTGTGGTTGAGATTGCATCGTCTGTGGACCTATTTGGGCAGTAAGCAAATAGGAGTGGAGCATGTGGGAACAGCAGACTGGGATAGGGATTGATTGAATATGTCCGTAAACACACCAGCCAGCTGGTCTGCGCATGCTCTGAGGGCGCGGCTGGGGATGGCGTCTGGGCCTGCAGCCTTGCGAGGGTTAACACGTTTAAATGTTTTACTCACCTCGGCTGCAGTGAAGGAGAGGCCGCATGCTTTGGTTGCAGGCCGTGTCAGTTACTGTTACCTGTACCAAGCCAGGCACCTGCCTCTCAGGTCATTTACTGTTACCTGTTCCAAGCCAGACACCTGCCTCTCAGGTCTGTTACTGTTACCTGTTCCAAGCCAGACACCTGCCTCTCAGGTCAGTTACTTTTACCTGTTCCAAGCCAGAGACCTGCCTCTCAGGTCAGTTACCTGTTCCAAGCCAGAGACCTGCCTCTCAGGTCAGTTACCTGTTCCAAGCCAGAGACCTGCCTCTCAGGTCAGTTACCTGTACCAAGCCAGACACCTGCCTCTCAGGTCATTTACTGTTACCTGTTCCAAGCCAGACACCTGCCTCTCAGGTCTGTTACTGTTACCTGTTCCAAGCCAGACACCTGCCTCTCAGGTCAGTTACTTTTACCTGTTCCAAGCCAGAGACCTGCCTCTCAGGTCAGTTACCTGTTCCAAGCCAGAGACCTGCAAGCCAGAGACCTGCCTCTCAGGTCAGTTACCTGTTCCACCTGTTCCAAGCCAGAGACCTGCCTCTCAGGTCAGTTACCTGTTCCACCAGTTACCTGGTTTACCAAGCCAGAGACCTGCCTCTCAGGTCAGTTACTGTTACCTGTTCCAAGCCAGAGACCTGCCTCTCAGGTCAGTTACTGTTACCTGTTCCAAGCCAGAGACCTGCCTCTCAGGTCAGTTACTGTTACCTGTTCCAAGCCAGAGACCTGCCTCTCAGGTCAGTTACTGTTACCTGTTCCAAGCCAGAGACCTGCCTCTCAGGTCAGTTACTGTTACCTGTTCCAAACCAGAGACCTGCCTCTCAGGTCAGAACTATCAATTCCTCTCTTCATCTACATCGTTTGTGTTTCCTCAGAACGGCGGAATGTGGTACGTGTGTCCTCAAATTCTCTTTCAATCAGTCTTTTAATTCATCACTTGTCCCTCTTATAAAAATAGATGGTGGGGAGAGGGAGGAATAGAGAGAGGGGTGTGTGTGGGAGGGGGGAGCGTCCTCCTCTATAGTCCATCAGAGAAATGTTGTTATTCTTTTAGTGGAGTTCATGGAAATTTTAGCTACGTGTGTGTGTGTGTGTGTGTGTGTGTGTGTGTGAGAGTGTGTGTGAGTGTGTGTGATCTTCTTTCTCCTCCTCTTTCGCTTTGTCCTTCTCTCCTCCTCTCTTTTTTTCTCACAATGTTGAGACGTGGATCACTCACACAGAAATGAAGAGAGAGACAGATGGAGAGAGAGAGAGACACAGATGGAGAGGGAGAGACAGATGGAGAGAGAGAGAGAGACACAGGTGGAGAGAGAGAGAGAGACACAGGTGGAGAGAGAGAGAGACACAGATGGAGAGAGAGACACAGATGGAGAGAGAGACACAGATGGAGAGAGAGAGACACAGATGGAGAGAGAGACACAGATGGAGAGAGAGAGACACAGATGGAGAGAGAGAGAGACACAGATGGAGAGAGAGAGACACAGATGGAGAGAGAGAGACACAGATGGAGAGAGAGAGACACAGATGGAGAGAGAGACACAGATTAGAGAGAGAGACACAGATGGAGAGAGAGAGACACAGATGGAGAGAGAGAGACACAGATGGAGAGAGAGAGAGACACAGATGGAGAGAGAGAGACACAGATGGAGAGAGAGAGAGAGACACAGATGGAGAGAGAGAGACACACAGATGGAGAGAGAGAGACACACAGATGGAGAGAGAGAGATGGAGAGAGAGAGACACAGATGGAGAGAGAGAGAGACACAGATGGAGAGAGAGAGACACAGATGGAGAGAGAGAGAGAGAGACAGATGGAGAGAGAGAGAGAGACAGATGGGAGAGAGAGAGAGAGAGAGAGAGAGAGAGAGAGAGAGACAGATGGAGAGAGAGAGAGAGAGAGAGAGAGACAGATGGAGAGAGAGAGACACAGATGGAGAGAGAGAGAGAGAGACAGATGGAGAGAGAGAGAGAGACAGATGGAGAGAGAGAGAGAGAGATGGAGAGAGAGAGAGAGAGATGGAGAGAGAGAGAGAGAGACAAATGGAGAGAGAGAGACACAGATGGAGAGAGAGAGACACAGATGGAGAGAGAGAGAGACACAGATGGAGAGAGAGAGAGACACAGATGGAGAGAGAGAGACACACAGATGGAGAGAGAGAGACACACAGATGGAGAGAGAGAGACACACAGATGGAGAGAGAGACACACACAGATGGAGAGAGAGAGACAGATGGAGAGAGAGAGAGACACAGATGGAGAGAGAGAGAGACAGATGGAGAGAGAGAGAGAGAGACACAGATGGAGAGAGAGAGAGAGAGACACAGATGGAG
>NC_056443.1:36922851-37002851 GCF_018296145.1 Oncorhynchus tshawytscha | reverse complement strand
GGTGGGTCATGATGTGGAAGAAGGTGGGTCATGATTTCTGAAGGTGGAAGAAGGTGGGTCATGATGTGGAAGAAGGTGAATGAAGGTGTGTCATGATGTAGGAAGGTGGAATAAGATGGGTCATGATGTAGGAAGGTGGAAGAAGGTGTATCATGATGTAGGAAGGTGGAAGAAGATGAAGAAGGTGGGTCATGATCTAGGAAGGTGAAGAAGGTGGGTCATGATGTGGAAGAAGGTGGGTCATGATCTAGGAAGGTGGAAGAAGGTGAATAAGGTGTGTCATGATGTAGGAAGGTTGAAGAAGGTGGGTCATGATGTAGGAAGGTGGACGAAGGTGGAAGAAGGTGGGTCATGATGTGGAAGAAGGTGGGTCATGATGTGGAAGAAGGTGGAAGAAGGTAGGTCATGATGTAGGAAGGTGGACGAAGGTGAAGGTGGGTCATGATCTAGGAAGGTGGAAGAAGGTGGAAGAAGGTGTGTCATGATGTGGAAGAAAGTGGAAGAAGGTGGGTCATGATGTGGAAGAAGGTAGGTCATTATGTAGGAAGGTGGAAGAAGGTGTGTCATGATGTGGAAGAAGATGGGTCATGATGTAGGAAGATGGAAGAAGGTGTGTCATGATGTGGAAGAAGGTGGGTCATGATGTAGGAAGGTGGAAGAAGGTGGGTCATGATGTGGAAGAAGGTGGAAGAAGGTGTGTCATGCTGTAGGAAGGTTGAAGAAGGCGGGTCATGATGTAGGAAGGTGGAAGAAGGTGTGTCATGATGTAGGAAGGTGGAAGAAGGTGAAATAAGGTGGTTCATGATCTAGGAAGGTGGAAGAAGGCGGGTCATGATGTAGGAAGGTGGAAGAAGGTGAAATAAGGTGTGTCATTATGTAGGAAGGTGAAAGAAGGAGATCTAGGAAATGTAGTTGTGTGTCTGTTTTATGATTATTTGTTTATTTGCAGAATTATTTCCCCCCCTTTCTTCTCCCCAATTTTGTTGTATCCAGTTGCTAGTTACAGTCTTGCCGTACGGACTCAGGAGAGGCGACGGTGGAGAGCCGTGCATCCCCTGAAACACAACCCAGTCGAGCCGTACTGCTTCTTGACACAAGAAGCCAGCCGCACCAATGTGTCGGAGGAAACACCATCCAACTGTGTCAGCGTGCATTGCGCCCGGCCTGCCACAAGGAGTCGCTAGAGCGCGATGGGAGCGCGAAGGGGTACTGTATTGCACTGAGCCACTCGGGGAGAAAAGACAGCTGCAGAATGGATACTATCACCATGGTGTTTTTGTGTGTGTCTACACGTGCATGTGAGACCCATAGTGCTAATTTTCAGATTTTTTAATGAGCAGAGCTGTCTATAAGGAGTCTCACACTCTTTCTTTCCTTATCTTTTCTCGCCCCTCTTTTTCTCACTCTCATTCCCACAGCCCTGTACATCACATCCCTGGACAGGAGGTTAGTCTGATCACACGCACATGTCTCTGTTTGTCTGTTTGTCTGTTTGTCTGTCTGTTTGTCTGTTTGTCTGTCTGTTTGTCTGTCTGTCTGTCTGTCTGTCTGTCTGTCTGTCTGTCTGTCTGTCTGTCTGTCTGTCTGTCTGTCTGTCTGTCTGTCTGTCTGTCTGTCTGTCTGTCTGTCTGTCTGTCTGTCTGTCTGTCTGTCTTGCTCTCTCACCTCTTCACTACCTCCTTCACTCCTTCTCTACCTCCTTCACTACCTCTCTCCCTCCTTCTCTCCTTCTCTACCTCCTTCTCTCCCTCCTTCTCTCCTTCCTTCCCTCCCTTTCTCCCTCCTTCTCTCCTTCCTTATTCTCAGACAAACAGCAATGGGTATGCACACAGGCACACTGGGCCAGGGAACCATTCTGAGAGAGACAAAACGTGTTCTATTGGCACATTTGTGTTGGGTTTCCAACTGCTAGATGTATTTCTCAACTTCTGTCTTACAATTTAGACAACCGGTATGTAAATCAACATAAATTACTCTGTCCAAAACGGTTCCATGAAATGAAATATGTGTGTGTCTTAGTGTGTGTCTTAGTGTGTGTCTTAGTGTGTGTCTTAGTGTGTGTTTGTGTGTGTCTTAGTATGTGCCCTCCCAGGCCCACCCACGGCTGTGCCCCTGCCCAGTCATGTGCCCTCCCAGGCCCACCCACGGCTGTGCCCCTGCCCAGTCATGTGCCCTCCCAGGCCCACCCACGGCTGTGCCCCTGCCCAGTCATGTGCCCTCCCAGGCCCACCCACGGCTGTGCCCCTGCCCAGTCATGTGCCCTCCCAGGCCCACCCACGGCTGTGCCCCTGCCCAGTCATGTGAAATCCATAGATTAATTAATTAATTTATATGAACTATATCTCAGAAAATCCGTTGAAATTGTTGTGCTGTAAGTTGCGTTTATATTATTATTAAGTTTAAAATCAACAGTTTTTTAAATTTATTTTTTATCCGGGGTTATTCAGCAATATGGATAACTGTAATCCATTCCTTCAGTTCGGTCTCTAATTAGGTCCTCTATGATGTGGTTTCATTCAGGCTTTAATCTTAATCAACTAGCCACAACGGAGAGGCCTCACTCTGGGGACTACTTCTACGTTCACCATGTCCATATTGTAAGATCTCTGTCTGACCAAGAGGAACGATCCTGGAAAATTTCCAACTCCACATGTGCAGCCGTACAAGCTACTGTAGATACCAGCTTTTCGGGTTTGACCTCACAGTCAACTTATTTTAAACGCCATCTCAAAAAAAATCTTCTCTGGCCCTTCTCCTTTCTCTCTCAGCTACATATTCTGACTCAGTTTGCCTCTGGAAGGTCAACGATGGAGAATGGATGCTCCTCATGGAAGGGATGTGTCTGTTAACATTGCCAGTCGTAGACATTTCTCTCTTAGACATGTGATGATGATGTGTTGGCTGTCTGAGTGTCATGTGATCTGTTTAGAACAGTTGCACATCTCTCCATGACCCTGGTCCCATCTCTCCATGACTCTGGTCCTATCTCTCCATGACCCTGGTCCCATCTCTCCATGACCCTGGTCCCATCTCTCACATGACCCTGGTCCCATCTCTCCATGACCCTGGTCCCATCTCTCCATGACTCTGGTCCTATCTCTCCATGACCCTGGTCCCATCTCTCCATGACTCTGGTCCCATCTCTCCATGACTCTGGTCCTATCTCTCCATGACCCTGGTCCCATCTCTCAATGACTCTGGTCCCATCTCTCAATGACCCTGGTCCCATCTCTCCATGACTCTGGTCCTATCTCTCCATGACCCTGGTCCCATCTCTCCATGACCCTGGTCCCATCTCTCCATGACTCTGGTCCTATCTCTCCATGACCCTGGTCCCATCTCTCCATGACTCTGGTCCTATCTCTCAATGACTCTGGTCCTATCTCTCAATGACCCTGGTCCCATCTCTCCATGACTCTGGCCCCATCTCTCAATGACTCTGGTCCTATCTCTCCATGACTCTGGTCCCATCTCTCAACTCTGACTCTGGTCCTATCTCTCCATGACCCTGGTCCCATCTCTCCATGACCTGGTCCTGACTCTGGTCCCATCTCTCAATGACTCTGACTCTGGTCCTCTCTCCATGACCCTGGTCCCATCTCATGACTCTGGTCCCATCTCTCCATGACCTGGTCCCATCTCTCCATGACTCTGGTCCTATCTCTCCATGACCCTGGTCCCATCTCTCCATGACTCTGGTCCCATCTCTCCATCTGGTCCTATCCATGACTCTGGTCCCATCTCTCCACTCTGGTCCCATCTCTCCATGACCCTGGTCCCATCTCTCCATGATCTCTCCATGACTCTGGTCCCATCTCTCCATGACCCTGGTCCCACTCTCCCATGACCCTGGTCCCATCTCTCCATGACTCTGGTCCTATCTCTCCATGACCCTGGTCCCATCTCTCCATGACTCTGGTCCTGGTCCCATCTCTCCATGACTCTGGTCCTGACCCTGTCCCATCTCTCCATGACCCTCTCTCAATGACTCTGGTCCTATCTCTCCATGACTCTGGTCCCATCTCTCCATGACCCTCTATCTCTCCATGACCCTGGTCCCATCTCTCCATGACCCTGGTCCTCTCCATGACTCTGGTCCCATCTCTCAATGACTCTCAATGGTCCCATCTCTCCATGACTCTCCATGACCCTGTCCCATCTCTCCATGACTCTGGTCCTCCATGACTCTGGTCCTATGATCTCTGGGTCCCATCTCTCTCCATGACCCTCCTATCTCTCACTCTGGTCCCATCTCTCCATGGTCCCATCTCTCCATGACTCTGGTACTATCTCTCCATGACCCTGGTCCCATCTCTCCATGACCCTGGTCTTATCTCTCCATGACCCTGGTCCCATCTCTCCATGACTCTGGTCCCATCTCTCCATGACTTTGGACTCTGGTCCTATCTCTCAATGACTCTGGTCCCATATCTCCATGACCCTGGTTCCATCTCTCCATGACTCTGATCCTATCTCTCCATGTCTCAGGTCATTTAGGGTTTTATCGTGTAGGGCTGGACTGGATCGTGTTGGACTGGACTGGATAGTGTTGGACTGGACTGGATCGTGTTGGACTGGACTGGATCGTGTTGGACTGGCAGCATTGGGTCATAGAAAATCAAGTCTTGTTCTCTGAAGATCAACCAGCGACATACACAACTCTCTGGACGGAAAGTGAAAACAGTAAATTGTTTCACTGCCAGAAAACGTCAATTCTCCAGCATGACGACTGACTAAAAATACCCCAAAGTAAATAGAACGACAGAGGGGGGGCGGGAGAGAAGAGAGATTTGGAGAAAAAAAAGATTTAAGAGGGATTAAGGAGATTGGAAAATTGTTTCCATGTTCTTATATTAACCCTTCTGTCTCTGTGTGTTTAAATCACGGGAGGGAGGGTGGGAGGAAGGGAGGGTGGGAGGAAGGGAGGGTGGGAGGAAGGAAGGGAGGGAGGGTGGGAGGAAGGGAGGGTGGGAGGAAGGAAGGGAGGGAGGGTGGGAGGAAGGGAGGGTGGGAGGAAGGAAGGGTGGGAGGAAGGGAGGGTGGGAGGAAGGGAGGGTGGGAGGAAGGGAGGGTGGGAGGAAGGGAGGGTGGGAGGAAGGGAGGAAGGGAGGGAGGGAGGGAGGAAGGGAGGTAGGGAGGGGGGAAGGAAGGGAGGGAGGGTGGGAGGAAAGGAGGGAGAGAGAGAGAGAGAGAGAGAGAGAGAGAGAGAGAGAGAGAGAGAGTGTGTTGTCTAAACTAGAACCATGGGGTTTCTAACCAGGGGAATGTTTTAAATAGGAGAAAAATGCCCTGGTATCAGAATGTGTTGTTGTGGTATGGACCATAACATACAGTAATTTACTGTAATGTACTCTCTTAACCCAGATATCTCCAGTATGGACCATAACATACAGTAATGTACTCTCTTAACCCAGATATCTCCAGTATGGACCATAACATACAGTAATTTTCAGTAATGTACTCTCTTAACCCAGATATCTCCAGTATGGACCATAACATACAGTAATTTACAGTAATGTACTCTCTTAACCCAGATATCTCCAGTATGGACCATAACATACAGTAATTTACAGTAATGTACTCTCTTAACCCAGATATCACCAGTATGGACCATAACATACAGTAATTTACAGTAATGTACTCTCTTAACCCAGAAATCTCCAGTATGGACCATAACATACAGTAATTTACTGTAATGTACTCTCTTAACCCAGATATCTCCAGTATGGACCATAAAATACAGTAATTTACAGTAATGTACTCTCTTAACCCAGAAATCTCCAGTATGGACCATAACATACAGTAATTTACTGTAATGTACTCTCTTAACCCAGATATCTCCAGTATGGACCATAACATACAGTAATTTACTGTAATGTACTCTCTTAACCCAGATATCTCCAGTATGGACCATAACATACAGTAATGTACTGTAATGTACTCTCTTAACCCAGATATCTCCAGTATGGACCATAACATACAGTAATTTACTGTAATGGATCCAGTTGTAACAGATTATAACACGGGAGAGAGAGAGGGAGAGAGAGGGAGAGAGAGGGAGAGATGTGATGCGCTGTAATGGAACCTGTTGTTACGGATCCTGTTGTAATGGATTAGAACACGACAAACAGACAGAGACAGACATAGAGGGACAGAGAGATGGAGACATATAGAGAGACCGATAGAGGGACAGAGACAGACATAGAGGGACAGAGAGATGGAGACATATAGAGAGACCGAAACATATAGAGAGAAACCCAGAGAGAGACCGAGAGAGAGATAGAGACAGCGCGACAGAGACCGAGACAGACAGACCGAGACCGACAGACAGAGACTGACAGACAGAGACCGAGACCGACAGACAGACAGAGACCGAGACCGACAGACAGACAGAGACCGAGACCGACAGACAGAGACCGAGACCGACAGACCGAGACAGACAGACAGAGACCGAGACCGACAGAGAGACAAACCGACAGAGACCAAGACCGACAGAGAGAGAGAGAGACCGACAGAGAGAGAGACAGACAGACAGACAGACAGACAGACAGAGACCGAGGCACAGATAGACACAGAGATACAGAGACAGACAGACGGACGGACGGACGGAGAGAGATGACCGACAGACGGACGGAGAGACAGACAGACAGACAGACAGACAGACAGACAGACAGAGAGACTGACCGACAGACAGAGAGAGAGACTGACCAACAGACAGACAGACAGAGAGACAGACAGACAGACAGAGACACAGACAGACAGACAGAGACACAGACAGACAGACAGACAGACAGACAGAGACCGAGACACGGACAGAGGCACAGAGACCGACGGACAGACAGACAGACAGACAGAGAGAGACTGGCCGCCCAGACAGAGAGAGACCGAAACCAAGACCGCGAGACAGACAGACGGAGAGAGATGACCGACAGACAGAGACCGAGACACAGACAGACAGACAGACAGATGGAGATGTTTGTCTGTCTCTGTCTGTCTGTCTGTCTGTCTGTATTTGATCCACTGACAAAGAAATGATCAGTGAGAGACAGAATAACAACAAACAAATGTGAAGTTTGCTGATGAACATCTGAATGATTCAGAGGACAACTGGGTGAAAGTGTTGTGGTCAGATGAGACCAATATGGAGCTCTTTGGCATCAACTCAACTCGCTGTGTTTGGAGGAGGAGGAATGCTGCCTATGACCCCAAGAACACAGCCAGGGCATTCCAGCATGACAATGACCCAAAACACACGGCCAAGACAACAAAGGAGTGGCTCAAGAAGAAGCACATTAAGGTCCTGGAGTGGCCTAGCCAGTTTCCAGACCTTATCCCATAGGAAATCTGTGGAGGGAGCTGAAGGTTTGAGTTGCCAAACGTCAGCCTCGAAACCTTAATGACTTGGAGAAGATCTGCAAAAAAGGAGAGGTACAAAATCCCTCCTGAGATGCGTGCAAACCTGTTGGCCAACTACAAGAAACGCCTGAACTCTGATTACCAACAAGGGTTTTGCCACCAAGTACTAAGTCATGTTTTGCAGAGGGGTCAAATACTTATTTCCCTCATTAAAATGCAAATCAATTTATAACATTTTGACATGCGTTTTTCTGGAGTTTCAAATAATCCAGAAATAATAAAGCTACCGTTAAAATTATAGACTGATCATTTCTTTGTCAGCAGGCAAATGTACAAAATCAGCAGGGGATCAAATACTGTTTTCCCTCACTGTCTCTCTCTCTCTCTCTCTCTGTCTCTCTCTCTCTCTCTCTGTCTCTCTCTCTGTCTCTCTGTCTCTCTCTCTGTCTCTCTCTCTGTCTCTCTGTCTCTCTCTCTCTCTCTCTCTCTGTCTCTCTGTCTCTCTCTCTCTCTCTCTCTCTCTCTGTCTCTCTCTCTCTCTCTCTCTGTCTCTCTCTCTCTCTCTCTCTGTCTCTCTGTCTGTCTGTCTGTCTGTCTGTCTCTCTCTCTGTCTCCCTCTCTGTCTGTCTCCCTCTCTGTCTCCTCTCTCTCTCTCTGTCTCTCTCTCTCTCTCTCTCTCTCTCTCTCTCTCTGTCTCCCTGTCTCTCTCTCTCTGTCTCTCTCTCTCTCTCTGTCTCTCTCTCTCTCTCTCTGTCTCTCTCTCTCCCTGTCTCTCTCTCTCTCTGTCTCCTCTCTGTCTCTCTGTCTCTCTCTCTCTCTCTCTCTCTCTCTCTGTCTCCCTCTCTGTCTGTCTCTCTCTCTCTCTGTCTCCCTCTCTGTCTGTCTCTCTCTCTGTCTGTCTCTCTCTCTCTCTCTCTCTCTGTCTCCCTCTCTGTATGTCTCTCTCTCTTTCTCTCTCTCTGTCTCTCTCTCTCTCTCTCTCTCTCTCTCTCTGTCTCCCTCTCTGTCTGTCTCTCTCTCTCACTGTCTCTCTCTCTCTCTGTCTCTCTCTCTCACTGTCTCTCTCTCTCTCTGTCTCTCTCTCTCTCTGTCTCTCTGTCTCTCTCTGTCTCTCTCCCTCTATGTCTGTCTCCCTCTCTCTCTCTCTCTTGCTCTCTCTCTCTGATGTGGTGGATCTTGGAAAGGCCCACTCCTCCTCACCCCCCTCTCGACCACAGGCGCCACGAGTGGTTCTCCCATACACTCCCCCTCACCCTCCCAATGCCCTCTCCAACTCCCTTGTTATTCTCTAACCCCGCTAAACACACCCACACATCTTTCCCCCATTTAAAGCATCAATCTGAAAAATAGTCAGAAAGGGTGATATCACTGTCTGTCGTACCCACTCATATGCACCCCCTGGGGGTACGGAGAGGATTCCATTTTGTCGTTGTATTGTTTGCGACTGACAGTGTTGGCGTTAGATAGTGGGCGGCAGGGGCGTGTCACAATGGTGTCATGATTCTGTTGTTCTGGCCGATTGTGTGTTTTGTTTTAGAAACGAGCCAATGGGGTCACAGCAAGGGGGTGGAGACAGAATGCACTGGGCAACGTTTCTGCTGTAATTCCCAGCGTGCACCTCTTCACAACAGCATCGTGTAAACACAAAAAACAACATTCTGATACTCTACAATTTCTGTCAGTCATTGTAGTGTTTCTATGTCTGTTGTTGTCGTAATGTTTCAGAGAGAGAGAGAGATCTCGATGATTAAACATCCTTGCACGATAAATTCATCCTGTCACATCACAGTTCTTTGGGAGGCTGACTGTTCATTTTTTTTTTAAATGTTTTATTTATTTAACCTTCATTTAAGCCAGTTAAGAACAAAATTCTTATTTACAATGAGAGCCTATCCCCGGCCAGGGCGACGCTGGGCCAATTGTGCGCCGCCCAATGGGACACCCAATCACGGCCGGTTGTGATACAGCCTGGAATCGAACCACGGTCAGATCTTAGCTTATCTTAGATCTTATCTTAGCAGTAGGGCTGGGTGACATGGCCTAAAACAAATATTCAAACTAATGGCCGATTTTACATTTGTACAAATGTTCTTTGGTGTAATAATACCTTATATAGTTTTATTCTTATTGCACATTTATAAAACTAGACAGCTTGTTTAACAGTCTAAATGCTGCGAGTGGTCAGTGGTGTAAAGTACTTAAGTAAAATAAGTCGTTTTTTGGGGTATCTGTACTCTACTTCACTATTTATACATATTTTTTGACAACTTTAACTTTTTCTTCACTACATTCCAAAAGAAAATAATGGAATTTTTACTCACCTAAAAGTACTGTACTGGTTACATTTTTAGCAGGAGAGGAAAATGGTCCAATTCACTCACTGCCTCTGATCTGGAGGACTCACTAAACAGAGAACATGCCTGGTCATCCCTACTGCCTCTGATCTGGAGGACTCACTAAACAGGGAACATCCCTGGTCATCCCTACTGCCTCTGATCTGGAGGACTCACTAAACAGAGAACATCCCTGGTCGTCTCTACTGCCTCTGATCTGGAGGACTCACTAAACAGAGAACATCCCTGGTCATCCCTACTGCCTCTGATCTGGAGGACTCACTAAACAGAGAGCATCCCTGGTCATCCCTACTGATCTGGAGGACTCACTAAACAGAGAACATCCCTGGTCATCCCTACTGCTCTCGAGGACTCACTAAACAGAGAACATCCCTGGTCATCTACTGCCTCTGATCTGGAGGACTCACTAAACAGAGAACATCCCTGGTCATCCCTGCTGCCTCTGATCTGGAGGACTCACGAAACTGAGAACATCCCCGGTCATCCCTACTGCCTCTGATCTGGTGGACTCACTAAACAGAGAACATCCCTGGTCATCCCTACTGCCTCTGATCTGGAGGACTCACTAAACAGAGAACATCCCTGGTCATCCCTACTGATCGCGAGGACTCACTAAACAGAGAACATCCCTGGTCATCTACTGCCACCTGATCTGGAGGACTCACTAAACAGAGAACATCCCTGGTCATCCCTACTGGCTCTGATCTGGAGGACTCACTAAACAGAGAACATCCCTGGTCATCCCTACTGCCTCTGATCTGGAGGACTCACTAAACAGAGAGCATCCCTGGTCATCCCTACTGATCTGGAGGACTCACTAAACAGAGAACATCCCTACTACCTCTGATCTGGAGGACTCACTAAACAGAGAACATCCCTACCACCTCTGATCTGGAGGACTCACGAAACTGAGAACATCCCCGGTCATCTCTACTACTGATCTGGAGCACTCACTAAACAGAGAACATCCCTGGTCATCTACTGCCTCTGATCTCGAGGACTCACTAAACAGAGAACATCCCTGGTCATCCCTACTGCCTCTGATCTCGAGGACTCACTAAACAGAGAACATCCCTGGTCATCCCTGCTGCCTCTGATCTGGAGGACTCACTAAACAGAGAACATCCCTGGTCATCCCTACTGATCTCGAGGACTCACTAAACAGAGAACATCCCTGGTCATCTACTGCCTCTGATCTGGAGGACTCACGAAACTGAGAACATCCCCGGTCATCCCTACTGATCTGGAGGACTCACTAAACAGAGAACATCCCTGGTCATCCCTACTGCCTCTGATCTGGAGGACTCACGAAACTGAGAACATCCCCGGTCATCCCTACTGATCTGGAGGACTCACTAAACAGAGAACATCCCTGGTCATCCCTACTGATCTGGAGCACTCACTAAACAGAGAACATCCCTGGTCATCCCTACTGATCTGGAGCACTCACTAAACAGAGAACATCCCTGGTCATCCCTACTGATCTGGAGGACTCACTAAACAGAGAACATCCCTGGTCATCCCTACTGATCTGGAGGACTCACTAAACAGAGAACATCCCTGGTCATCCCTGCTGCCTCTGATCTGGAGGACTCACAAAACTGAGAACATTCCCGGTCATCCCTACTGATCTGGAGCACTCACTAAACAGAGAACATCCCTGGTCATCCCTACTGCCTCTGATCTGGAGGACTCACTAAACAGAGAACATCCCTGGTCATCCCTACTGCCTCTGATCTGACAGACTCACTAAACAGAGAACATCCCTGGTCATCTCTACTGCCTCTGATCTGGAGGACTCACTAAACAGAGAGCATCCCTGGTCATCCCTACTGATCTGGAGGACTCACTAAACAGAGAAAATCCCTACTACCTCTGATCTGGTGGACTCACTAAACAGAGAACATCGCTGGTCATCCCTGCTGCCTCTGATCTGGAGGACTCACGAAACTGAGAACATCCCCGGTCATCCCTACTGCCTCTGATCTGGTGGACTCACTAAACAGATAACATCCCCGGTCATCCCTGCTGCCTCTGATCTGGAGGACTCACTAAACAGAGAACATCCCTGGTCATCCCTACTGATCTCGAGGACTCACTAAACAGAGAACATCCCTACTACCTCTGATCTGGAGGACTCACTAAACAGAGAACATCCCTACCACCTCTGATCTGGAGGACTCACGAAACAGAGAACATCCTTGGTCATCCCTGCTGCCTCTGATCTGGAGGACTCACGAAACTGAGAACATCCCTGGTCATCTCTACTACTGATCTGGAGGACTCACTAAACAGAGAACATCCCTGGTCATCCCTACTGATCTCGAGGACTCACTAAACAGAGAACATCCCTGGTCATCCCTACTGTCATCTGGAGGACTCACGAAACTAGAACATCCCCAGTCATCCCTACTGATCTGGAGGACTCACTAAACAGAGAACATCCCTGGTCATCCCTACTGCCTGGAGGACTCTGATCTGGAGGACTCACGAAACTGAGAACATCCCCGGTCATCTCTACTACTGATCTGGAGCACTCACTAAACAGAGAACATCCCTGGTCATCCCTACTGATCTCGAGGACTCACTAAACAGAGAACATCCCTGGTCATCTACTGCCTCTGATCTCGAGGACTCACTAAACAGAAAACATCCCTGGTCATCCCTGCTGCCTCTGATCTGGAGGACTCACGAAACTGAACATTTCCCGGTCATCCCTACTGATCTGGAGGACTCACTAAACAGAGAACATCCCTGGTCATCCCTACTGATCTCGAGGACTCACTAAACAGAGAACATCCCTGGTCATCTACTCCTCTGATCTGGAGGACTCACGAAACTGAGAACATCCCCGGTCATCCCTACTGATCTGGAGGACTCACTAAACAGAGAACATCCCTGGTCATCCCTACTGCCTCTGATCTGGAGGACTCACGAAACTGAGAACATCCCGGTCATCCCTACTGATCTGGAGGACTCACTAAACAGAGAACATCCCTGGTCATCCCTACTGATCTGGAGGACTCACTAAACAGAGAACATCCCTGGTCATCTACTGCCTCTGATCTGGAGGACTCACTAAACAGAGAACATCCCTGGTCATCCCTACTGCCTCTGATCTGGAGGACTCACTAAACAGAGAACATCCCAGGTCATCCCTACTGATCTGGAGGACTCACTAAACAGAGAACATCCCTGGTCATCCCTCACCTCTGATCTGGAGGACTCACTAAACAGAGAACATCCCTGGTCATCCCTGCTGCCTACTGATCTGGAGGACTCACTAAACAGAGAACATCCCTGGTCATCCCTCTACTACTGATCTGGAGGACTCACTAAACAGAGAACATCCCTGGTCATCCCTACTGATCTGGAGGACTCACTAAACAGAGAACATCCCTGGTCATCCCTACTGCCTCTGATCTGGAGGACTCACTAAACAGAGAACATCCCTGGTCATCCCTGCTGCCTCTGATCTGGAGGACTCACTAAACAGAGAACATCCCTGGTCATCCCTACTGATCTGGAGGACTCACTAAACAGAGAACATCCCTGGTCATCCCTACTGATCTGGAGGACTCACTAAACAGAGAACATCCCTGGTCATCCCTACTGCTGGAGGACTCTGATCTGGAGGACTCACTAAACAGAGAACATCCCTGGTCATCCCTACTGATCTGGAGCACTCACTAAACAGAGAACATCCCTGGTCATCCCTACTGATCTGGAGGACTCACTAAACAGAGAACATCCCTGGTCATCCCTACTGCCTCTGATCTGGAGGACTCACTAAACAGAGAACATCCCTGGTCATCCCTACTGCCTCTGTTCTGACAGACTCACTAAACAGAGAACATCCCTGGTCATCTCTACTGCCTCTGATCTGGAGGACTCACTAAACAGAGAACATCCCTGGTCATCCCTACTGCCTCTGATCTGGAGGACTCACTAAACAGAGAACATCCCTGGTCATCCCTACTGCCTCTGATCTGGTGGACTCACTAAACAGAGAACATCTCTGGTCATCCCTACTGATCTGGAGGACTCACTAAACAGAGAACATCCCTGGTCATCCCTACTGATCTGGAGGACTCATTAAACAGAGAACATCCCTGGTCATCTCTACTGCCTCTGATCTGGAGGACTCACTAAACAGAGAACATCCCTGGTCATCCCTACTGCCTCTGATCTGGAGGACTCACTAAACAGAGAACATCCCTGGTCATCCCTACTGCCTCTGATCTGGAGGACTCACTAAACAGAGAACATCCCTGGTCATCTCTACTGATCTGGAGGACTCACTAAACAGAGAACATCCCTGCTCATCCCTACTGATCTGGAGCACTCACTAAACAGAGAACATCCCTGGTCATCCCTACTGATCTGGAGGACTCATTAACAGAGAACATCCCTGGTCATCCCTAAGCCCCAGATTATCCGTAAATAAAAATAAATTACAACATTGTGCCATCTGGTTTGCTTAATATAAGGATTTATTTTTACATTTTTTTTATACTTTTACTTTTGATACTTATGTAAATTTAAAACCAAATACTTTTAGACTTTTACTCAAGTAGAATTTCACTTTTACGTGAGTAATTTTCTCTTTAGGTATCTTTACTTTTACTCAAGTATGACAATTGAGTACTTTTTCCACCACTGCTAGCGGTACATGGTATTGCTATACTGCACATGGCAACCTGAGCATTCATTTTTCCAGAATCAATGTTCATTGATACTGTGGTTTTAGTAGTGTTTGCTCTAGATTACAGGGTCCCCTAGGAAACACTGAACATCACTTTGGTTCCTACCCTGTCACAAAAACTCGTCCGTCTGCTCCGAGTACAATTTGAGAAGTTGAGACCTAAGAAGGCTAGAAAGGTTAACGTGTCTTCTAGTAAGGTAAGATAATGTCTACTACAGTAAGATAATGTCGACTACAGTAAGATATTGTCTAGTACAGTAAGATCATGTCTAGTACAGTAAGATCATGTCTAGTACAGTAACATATTGTGTCCATATCACTGATTATGTTGGACAAAACCTCAATGCAAAGAGCGAGTTGAAACCTCTTGTCAGAGAAGAAGTGGTCCCTCTCCTTTGTTGGTTTGAGTGAAGTGGGGAGGGGCTTGGTGTGAGGGGAGTGGGGAGGGGCTTGGTGTGAGTGGAGTGGGGAGGGGCTTGGTGGGAGTGGGGAGGGGCTTGGTGGGAGTAGAGTGGGGAGGGGCTTGGTGTGAGTGGAGTGGGGAGGGGCTTGGTGTGAGTGAAGTGGGGAGGGGCTTGGTGTGAGTGGGTGGGGAGGGGCTTGGTGTGAGTGGAGTGGGGAGGGGCTTGGTGTGAGGGGAGTGGGGAGGGGCTTGGTGGGAGGGGTGGGGAGGGGCTTGGTGGGAGTGGAGTGGGGAGGGGCTTGGTGGGAGTGGGTGGGGAGGGGCTTGGTGGGAGTGGGTGGGGAGGGGCTTGGTGGGGAGTGGAGTGGGAGGGGCTTGGTGGGAGTGGAGTGGGGAGGGGCTTGGTGGGAGTGGAGTGGGGAGGGGCTTGGTGGGAGGGGTGGGGAGGGGCTTGGTGGGAGTGGAGTGGGGAGGGGCTTGGTGGGAGTGGGTGGGGAGGGGCTTGGTGGGAGTGGAGTGGGGAGGGGCTTGGTGGGAGTGGGTGGGGAGGGGCTTGGTGGGGTGGAGTGGGGAGGGGCTTGGTGGGAGTGGAGTGGGGAGGGGCTTGGTGGGAGTGGGTGGGGAGGGGCTTGGTGTGTGGGGAGGGGCTTGGTGTGAGTGGAGTGGGAGGGGCTTGGTGTGAGGGGAGTGGGGAGGGGCTTGGTGTGAGGGGAGTGGGGAGGGGCTTGGTGTGAGGGGAGGGGCTTGGTGTGAGGGGAGTGGGGAGGGGCTTGGTGTGGGGGAGGGGCTTGGTGTGGGGGAGGGGAGGGGCTTGGTGGGAGGGGAGGGGCTTGGTGTGAGGGGAGTGGGGAGGCTTGGTGCGGGGGGAGGGGCTTGGTGTGGGGGGGAGGGGCTTGGTGTGGGGGGAGGGGCTTGGTGTGGGGGAGGGGCTTGGTGTGGGGGAGGGGCTTGGTGTGGGGGAGGGGCTTGGTGTGGGGGGGAGGGGCTTGGTGTGGGGGGGGGGGAGGGGAGTGGGGAGGGGCTTGGTGTGAGGGACAGGGGGAGGGGCTTGGTGTGAGGGGAGTGGGGAGGGGCTTGCTGTGAGGGGAGTGGGGAGGGGCTTGGAGTGAGGGGAGTGGGGAGGGGCTTGTTGTGAGGGGAGTGAAGAGGGGCTTGGTGTGAGGGGAGTGGGGAGGGACAGGGGGAGGGGGGCTTGGTGTGAGGGACAGGGGGAGGGGCTTGGTGTGAGGGGAGTGGGGAGGGGCTTGCTGTGAGGGGAGTGGGGAGGGGCTTGGAGTGAGGGGAGTGGGGAGGGGCTTGTTGTGAGGGGAGTGAAGAGGGGCTTGGTGTGAGGGGAGTGGGGAGGGACAGGGGGAGGGGCTTGGTGTGAGGGACAGGGGGAGGGGCTTGGTGTGAGGGGAGTGGGAGGGGCTTGGTGTGAGGGGCTTGGTGTGAGGGGAGGGGCTTGGTGTGAGGGACAGGGGGTAGGGGAGTGGGGAGGGGCTTGGTGTGAGGGACAGGGGGAGGGGCTTGGTGTGAGGGGAGTGGGGAGGGGCTTGGTGTGAGGGACAGGGGGTAGGGGCTTGGTGTGAGGGGAGTGGGGAGGGGCTTGGTGTGAGTGGAGGGGCTTGGTGTGAGGGGAGGGGCTTGGTGTGAGGGGAGGGGGAGGGGCTTGGTGTGAGTGGCAGGGGAAGGTCTTGGTGTGAGGGGAGGGGCTTGGTGTGAGTGGGAGGGGCTTGGTGTGAGGGCACAGAATGAGATGAGACCAAAAAGACAACTTGAGAACAAGAGGCCGTCATAAGAAGGAAGAAATAAAAGGTGATTCTTGCAATACGGACATTTGGAATATTACGCTAAAACATTTGAATTATTCCAATTAGTATCGCCGAGCCCTAACCAGTAGTATCGCCGAGCCCTAACCAGTAGTATCGCCGAGCCCTAACCAGTAGTATCGCCGAGCGGTTGTGTTGTGTGGTTGTGTTGTGGATGTGTTGTGGTTGTAGTTGTGTTGTGGTTGTAGTTGTGTTGTGGTTGTGGTTGTGTTGTAGTTGTGTTGTGGTTGTGGTTGTGTTGTGGTTGTAGTTGTGTTGTGGTTGTGGTTGTGTTGTGGTTGTGTTGTGGTTGTAGTTGTGTTGTGGTTGTGGTTGTGTTGTGGTTGTAGTTGTGTTGTGGTTGTAGTTGTGTTGTGGTTGTAGTTGTGTTGTTGCTGTGTGTGTGTTGTGGTTGTGTTGTGGATGTGTTGTGGTTGTAGTTGTGTTGTTGCTGTGTGTGTGTTGTGGTTGTGGTTGTAGTTGTGTTGTTGCTGTGTGTGTGTTGTGGTTGTGTTGTAGTTGTAGTTGTGTTGTTGCTGTGTGTGTGTTGTGGTTGTAGTTGTGTTGTTGCTGTGTGTGTGTTGTGGTTGTAGTTGTGTTGTGGTTGTGTTGTGGTTGTGGATGTAGTTGTGTTGTTGCTGTGTGTGTGTTGTGGTTGTAGTTGTGTTGTTGCTGTGTGTGTGTTGTGGTTGTGTTGTGGTTATGTTGTAGTTTGCAGATGGTACCAGTGCTGCAATTATTAACATCTCTCATTCCTCCAGTCAACATGTACGTATCCTCTTCCTCTCTCCATCTCTCTACTCCCTCCTCTTCTTCTCTCATCTCTCTACTCCCTCCTCCTCTTCTCTCCATCTCTCTACTCCCTCCTCTTCTCTCCATCTCTCTACTCCCTCCTCTTCTCTCCATCTCTCTACTCCCTCCTCTTCTCTCCATCTCTCTACTCCCTCCTCTTCTCTCCATCTCTCTACTCCCTCTTCTTCTTCTCTCCATCTCTCTACTCCCTCTCTTCTTCTCTCCATCTCTCTACTCCCTCCTCTTCTCTCCATCTCTCTACTCCCTCCTCTTCTTCTCTCCATCTCTCTACTCCCTCCTCTTCTTCTCTCATCTCTCTACTCCCTCCTCTTCTTCTCTCCATCTCTCTACTCCCTCCTCTTCTTCTCTCATCTCTCTACTCCCTCCTCTTCTTCTCTCATCTCTCTACTCCCTCCTCTTCTTCCTCTCTCCATCTCTCTACTCCCTCCTCTTCTTCTCTCATCTCTCTACTCCCTCCTCTTTTCTCTCCATCTCTCTACTCCCTCCTCTTCTTCTTCTTCTCTCCATCTCTTTAATGCCTCTTCTTCTTCTCTCCATCTCTCTACTCCCTCCTCTTCTTCTCTCCATCTCTTTACTCCCTCCTCTTCTTCTCTCCATCTCTCTACTCCCTCCTCTTCTTCTCTCCATCTCTCTACTCCCTCTTCTTCTTCTTCTCTCTATCTCTTTACTCCCTCTTCTTCTTCTCTCCATCTCTCTACTCCCTCCTCTTCTTCTCTCATCTCTCTACTCCCTCCTCCTCTTCTCTCCATCTCTTTACTCCCTCTTCTTCTCTCCATCTCTCTACTCCCACTTCTTCTTCTTCTCTTCATCTCTCTACTCCCTCCTCTTCTTCTCTCCATCTCTCTACTCCCTCCTCTTCTCTCCATCTCTCTACTCCCTCTTCTTCTTCTCTCCATCTCTCTACTCCCTCTTCTTCTCTCCATCTCTCTACTCCCTCCTCTTCTCTCCATCTCTCTACTCCCTCCTCTTCTTCTCTCCATCTCTCTACTCCCTCCTCTTCTTCTCTCATCTCTCTACTCCCTCCTCTTCTTCTCTCCATCTCTCTACTCCCTCCTCTTCTTCTCTCATCTCTCTACTCCCTCCTCTTCTTCTCTCATCTCTCTACTCCCTCCTCTTCTTCCTCTCTCCATCTCTCTACTCCCTCCTCTTCTTCTCTCATCTCTCTACTCCCTCCTCTTTTCTCTCCATCTCTCTACTCCTCCTCTTCTTCTTCTTCTCTCCATCTCTTTAATGCCTCTTCTTCTTCTCTCCATCTCTCTACTCCCTCCTCTTCTTCTCTCCATCTCTTTACTCCCTCCTCTTCTTCTCTCCATCTCTCTACTCCCTCCTCTTCTTCTCTCCATCTCTCTACTCCCTCTTCTTCTTCTTCTCTCTATCTCTTTACTCCCTCTTCTTCTTCTCTCCATCTCTCTACTCCCTCCTCTTCTTCTCTCATCTCTCTACTCCCTCCTCTTCTTCTCTCATCTCTCTACTCCCTCTTCTTCTTCTCTCATCTCTCTACTCCCTCCTCTTCTTCTCTCATCTCTCTACTCCCTCCTCTTCTTCTCTCATCTCTCTACTCCCTCCTCTTCTTCTCTCATCTCTCTACTCCCTCCTCTTCTTCTCTCATCTCTCTACTCCCTCCTCTTCTTCCTCTCTCCATCTCTCTACTCCCTCCTCTTCTTCTCTCCATCTCTCTACTCCCTCCTCTTCTTCTCTCCATCTCTCTACTCCCTCCTCTTCTTCTTCTTCTCTCCATCTCTTTAATGCCTCTTCTTCTTCTCTCCATCTCTCTACTCCCTCCTCTTCTTCTCTCCATCTCTTTACTCCCTCCTCTTCTTCTCTCCATCTCTCTACTCCCTCCTCTTCTTCTCTCCATCTCTCTACTCCCTCTTCTTCTTCTTCTCTCCATCTCTTTACTCCCTCTTCTTCTTCTCTCCATCTCTCTACTCCCTCTTCTTCTTCTCTCCATCTCTCTACTCCCTCCTCTTCTTCTCTCCATCTCTCTACTCCCTCCTCCTCTTCTCTCCATCTCTCTACTCCCTCCTCTTCTTCTCTCCATCTCTCTACTCCCTCTTCTTCTTCTCTCATCTCTCTACTCCCTCCTCTTCTTCTCTCCATCTCTCTACTCCCTCTTCTTCTTCTCTTCATCTCTCTACTCCCTCCTCTTCTTCTCTCCATCTCTCTACTCCCTCCTCTTCTTCTCTACATCTCTCTACTCCCTCCTCTTCTCCTCTCCATCTCTCTACTCCCTCCTCTTCTCTCCATCTCTCTACTCCCTCCTCTTCTTCTCTCCATCTCTCTACTCCCTCTTCTTCTTCTCTTCATCTCTCTACTCCCTCCTCTTCTTCTCTCCATCTCTCTACTCCCTCCTCTTCTTCTCTCATCTCTCTACTCCCTCTTCTTCTTCTCTCATCTCTCTACTCCCTCTTCTTCTTATTCTCTCCATCTCTCTACTCCCTCCTCTTCTTCTTCTCTCCATCTCTCTACTCCCTCCTCTTCTTCTCTCCATCTCTCTACTCCCTCCTCTTCCTCTCTCCATCTCTCTACTCCCTCCTCTTCTTCTCTCTACTCCCTCTTCTTCTTCGCTCCATCTCTCTACTCCCTCTTCTTCTTCTTCTCTCCATCTCTCTACTCCCTCTTCTTCTTCTTCTCTCCATCTCTCTACTCCCTCCTCTTCTTCTTCTCTCCATCTCTCTACTCCCTCCTCTTCTTCTCTCCATCTCTCTACTCCCTCCTCTTCTTCTCTCCATCTCTCTACTCCCTCCTCTTCTTCTCTCCATCTCTCTACTCCCTCCTCTTCTTCTTCTCTCCATCTCTCTACTCCCTCCTCTTCTTCTCTCCATCTCTCTACTCCCTCCTCTTCTTCTCTCCATCTCTCTACTCCCTCCTCTTCTTCGCTCCATCTCTCTACTCCCTCTTCTTCTTCTTCTCTCCATCTCTCTACTCCCTCCTCTTCTTCTCTCCATCTCTCTACTCCCTCCTCTTCTTCTCTCCATCTCTCTACTCCCTCCTCTTCTTCTCTCCATCTCTCTACTCCCTCTTCTTCTTCTTCTCTCCATCTCTCTACTCCCTCCTCTCTTCTTCTCTCCATCTCTCTACTCCCTCCTCTTCTTCTCTCCATCTCTCTACTCCCTCCTCTTCTTCTTCTCTCCATCTCTCTACTCCCTCCTCTTCTTCTCTCCATCTCTCTCCCCTCCTCTTCTTCTCCTATCTCTCTACTCCCTCCTCTTCTTCCTCTCTCTATATCTCTACTCCCTCTTCTTCTTCTCTCATCTCTCTACTCCTCCTCTTCTTCTCTCCTATCTCTCTACTCCCTCCTCTTCTTCTCTCTCTATATCTCTACTCCCTCTTCTTCTTCTCTCATCTCTCTACTCCCTCTTCTTCTTCTTCTCTCCATCTCTCTACTCCCTCCTCTTCTTCTCTCCATCTCTCTACTCCCTCCTCTTCTTCTCTCATCTCTCTACTCCCTCCTCTTCTTCTCTCTCTCTCTACTCCCTCCTCTTCTTCTCTCCATCTCTCTCTCCCTCTTCTTCTTCTCTCATCTCTCTACTCCCTCTTCTTCTTCTCTCCATCTCTCTACTCCCTCCTCTTCTTCTCTCCATCTCTCTACTCCCTCTTCTTCTTCTCTCCATCTCTCTACTCCCTCCTCTTCTTCTCTCCATCTCTCCCCTCTTCTTCTCTCTCATCTCTCTACTCCTTCTCTCATCTCTCTACTCCCTCTTCTTCTCTCTCTCTACTCCCTCTCTTCTTCTCTCCATCTCTCTCTTCTCTCCTCTCCTTCTTCTCTCTATCTCTCTACTCCCTCCTCTTCTTCTCTCATCTCTCTAATCCCTCCTCTTCTTCTCTCCATCTCTCTACTCCCTCCTTCTTCTTCTCTCATCTCTCTTCTCCTCTACTCCCTCCTCTTCTTCTCTCTCTCCTATCCCTCCTCTTCTTCTCTCCATCTCTCTACTCCCTCCTCTTCTTCTCTCTACTCCCTCCTCTTCTCTTCATCTCTCTACTCCCTCCTCTTCTTCTCTCATCTCTCTACTCCCTCCTCTTCTTCTCTCCATCTCTCTTCTTCTCTCTACTCCCTCCTCTTCTTCTCTCCATCTCTCTACTCCCTCTCTTCTTCTCTCCATCTCTCTCTCCCTCTTTCTTCTCTCCATCTCTCTACTCCCTCTTCTTCTTCTCTCCATCTCTCTACTCCCTCCTCTTCTTCTCTCCATCTCTCTATCCTCTCTCTTCTTCTCTCCATCTCTCTACTCCCTCCTCTTCTTCTTCTCTCCATCTCTCTACTCCCTCCTCTTCTTCTCTCCATCTCTCTACTCCCTCCTCTTCTTCTCTCCATCTCTCTACTCCCTCCTCTCTTCTTCTCTCCATCTCTCTACTCCCTCCTCTTCTTCTCTCCATCTCTCTACTCCCTCCTCTTCTTCTCTCCATCTCTCTACTCCCTCCTTCTTCTTCTCTCCATCTCTCTCCTCCCTCCTCTTCTTCTCTCCATCTCTCTACTCCCTCCTCTTCTTCTCTCCATCTCTCTCTCCCTCTCTTCTTCTTCTCTCCATCTCTCTTCTTCCTCTCCTCTTCTTCTTCTCTCATCTCTCTACTCCCTCCTCTTCTTCTCTCCATCTCTCTACTCCCTCCTCTTCTCTCCATCTCTCTCTCTTCTTCTTCTCCATCTCTCTACTCCCTCCCTCTTCTTCTCTCCATCTCTCTATCCCTCCTCTTCTTCTCCCATCTCCCTCCCTCTTCTTCTTCTCTCCATCTCTCTACTCCCTCCTCTTCTTCTCTCCATCTCTCTACTCCCTCCTCTTCTTCTCTCCATCTCTCTACTCCCTCCTCTTCTTCTCTCCATCTCTCTACTCCTCCTCTTCTTCTCTCCATCTCTCTACTCCCTCCTCTTCTTCTCTCCATCTCTCTACTCCCTCCTCTTCTTCTCTCCATCTCTCTTCTTCTTCTCTCCATCTCTCTACTCCCTCCTCTTCTTCTCTCCATCTCTCTACTCCCTCCTCTTCTTCTCTCCATCTCTCTACTCCCTCTTCTTCTTCTCTCATCTCTCTACTCCCTCCTCTTCTTCTCTCCATCTCTCTACTCCCTCCTCTTCTTCTCTCCATCTCTCTACTCCTCCTCTTCTTCTCTCCATCTCTCTACTCCTCCTCTTCTTCTCCATCTCTCTACTCCCTCCTCTTCTTCTCTCCATCTCTCTACTCCCTCCTCTTCTTCTCTCCATCTCTCTACTCCCTCCTCTTCTTCTCTCCATCTCTCTACTCCCTCTTTATTCTTCTCTCCATCTCTCTCCCTCTTCTTCTTCTCTCCATCTCTCTCCTCTTCTTCTCTCCATCTCTCTACTCCCTCCTCTTCTTCTCTCCATCTCTCTACTCCCTCTCTTCTTCTTCTTCTCTCCATCTCTTCTACTCCCTCTACTCCTCTTCTTCTCTCCATCTCTCTACTCCCTCCTCTTCTTCTCTCCATCTCTCTACTCCCTCCTCTTCTTCTCTCTCTACTCCCTCTTCTTCTTCTCCATCTCTCTACTCCCTCTTCTTCTCTCCATCTCTCTACTCCCTCCTCTTCTTCTCTCCATCTCTCTACTCCCTCCTCTTCTTCTCTCCATCTCTCTACTCCTCCTCTTCTTCTCATCTCTCTACTCCCTCCTCTTCTTCTCTCTCCATCTCTCTACTCCCTCTTCTTCTTCTTCTCTCCATCTCTCTACTCCCTCCTCTTCTTCTCTCCATCTCTATATCTCTTCTTCTCCTCCATCTCTCTACTCCTCTCTTCTTCTCTCCATCTCTCTATCCCTCTTCTTCTTCTCTCATCTCTCTACTCCCTCTTCTTCTTCTCTCCATCTCTCTACTCCCTCCTCTTCTTCTCTCCATCTCTCTACTCCTCTCTTCTTCTCTCATCTCTCTACTCCCTCCTCTTCTTCTCTCCATCTCTCTACTCCCTCCTCTTCTTCTCTCTCTCTCATCCCTCTCTTCTCTCCATCTCTCTACTCCCTCTTCTTCTTCTCTCATCTCTCTACTCCTCCTCTTCTTCTCTCCATCTCTCTACTCCCTCTTCTTCTTCTCTCCATCTCTCTAATCCCTCTTCTTCTTCTCTCCATCTCTCTACTCCCTCCTCTTCTTCTCTCATCTCTCTACTCCCTCTTCTTCTTCTCTCCATCTCTCTACTCCTCCTCTTCTTCTCTCCATCTCTCTACTCCCTCTTCTTCTTCTCTCATCTCTCTACTCCCTCCTCTTCTTCTCTCCATCTCTCTACTCCCTCTTCTTCTTCTCTCATCTCTCTACTCCCTCTTCTTCTTCTCTCCATCTCTCTACTCCCTCCTCTTCTTCTCTCCATCTCTCTACTCCCTCCTCTTCTTCTCTCCATCTCTCTACTCCCTCCTCTTCTTCTCTCCATCTCTCTACTCCCTCCTCTTCTTCTCTCCATCTCTCTACTCCCTCTTCTTCTTCTCTCCATCTCTCTACTCCCTCCTCTTCTTCTCTCCATCTCTCTACTCCCTCCTCTTCTTCTCTCCATCTCTCTACTCCCTCCTCTTCTTCTCTCCATCTCTCTACTCCCTCCTCTTCTTCTCTCCATCTCTCTATCCCTCCTCTTCTTCTCTCTCTCTCTACTCCCTCCTCTTCTTCTCTCCATCTCTCTACTCCCTCTTCTTCTTCTTCTCTCCATCTCTCTACTCCCTCTTCTTCTTCTCTCCATCTCTCTACTCCCTCCTCTTCTCTCTCTCCTCTTCTTCTTCTCTCCATCTCTCTACTCCCTCTTCTTCTTCTCTCCATCTCTCTACTCCCTCTTCTTCTTCTCTCCATCTCTCTACTCCCTCCTCTTCTTCTCTCCATCTCTCTACTCCCTCCTCTTCTTCTCTCCATCTCTCTACTCCCTCCTCTTCTTCTCTCCATCTCTCTACTCCCTCCTCTTCTTCTCTCTCTCTCTCTCCTCCTCTTCTTCTCTCCATCTCTCTACTCCCTTCTTCTCTCCATCTCTCTACTCCCTCCTCTTCTTCTCTCCATCTCTCTACCCCTCTTCTTCTTCTCTCCATCTCTCTACTCCCTCTCTTCTTCTCTCCATCTCTCTACTCCCTCTCTTCTTCTCTCCATCTCTCTACTCCCTCTTTCTTCTTCCATCTCTCTCCTCTTCTTCTCTCTCTCTCTAATCCCTCCTCTTCTTCTCTCCATCTCTCTACTCCCTCTTCTTCTTCTCTCCATCTCTCTACTCCCTCCTCTTCTTCTCTCCATCTCTCTACTCCCTCCTCTTCTTCTCTCCATCTCTCTAATCCCTCCTCTTCTTCTCTCCATCTCTCTATCCCTCCTCTTCTTCTCTCCATCTCTCTACTCCCTCCTCTTCTTCTCTCCATCTCTCTGCTCCCTCCTCTTCTTCTTTGTCTCCATCTCTCCTCTTTATCCTCTTCTTTTCCATCTCTCTACTCCCTCCTCTTTGTTCTCTCCATCTCTCTACTCCCTATGTTATTCTTAATCTCTCATCCCTCCTCTTCTACATCTCTCCTACTTCTAAAAAATCTCCCTCCTCTTCTTCTCCATCTCTCTACTCCCTCCTCTTCTTCTTCCATATCTCTACTCCCTCCTCTTCTTCTCTCATCTCTCTACTCCCTTCTTCTTCTTCCATCTCTCTACTCCCTCTCTTCTCTCTCATCTCTCTACTCCTCCTCTTCTCTCTCTATCTCTCTACTCCTCTTCTTCTTCTCTCCATCTCTCTCCCTCCTCCTCTTCTTCTCTCTTCATCTCTCCATCTCTCTACTCCCTCCTCTTCTTCTCTCCATCTCTCTACTCCCTCCTCTTCTTCTCTCATCTCTCTATCCTCCTCTTCTTCTCTCCATCTCTCTACTCCCTCCTCTTCTTCTCTCCATCTCTCTACTCCCTCCTCTTCTTCTCTCCATCTCTCTCTACTCCCTCCTCTTCTTCTCTCCATCTCTCTACTCCCTCTCTCTTCTCTCCCATCTCTCTACTCCCTCCTCTTCTTCTCTCATCTCTCTCTCCCTTCTCTTCTCTCCATCTCTCTACTCCCTCTTCTTCTTCTCTCCATCTCTCTCCTCCTCTTCTCTTCTTCTCTCCATCTCTCTACTCCCTCCTCTTCTTCTCTCCATCTCTCTACTCCCTCCTCTTCTTCTCTCCATCTCTCTACTCCTCCTCTTCTTCTTCCATCTCTCTACTCCCTCTCTTCTTCTCTCCATCTCTCTCCCTCCTCTTCTTCTCTCCATCTCTCTACTCCCTCCTCTTCTTCTCTCATCTCTCTCTCCCTCCTTCTTCTCTCCATCTCTCTCCCCTCCTCTTCTTCTCTCCATCTCTCTACTCCCTCCTCTTCTCTCCATCTCTCTACTCCCTCCTCTTCTTCTCTCCATCTCTCTACTCCCTCCTTTCTTCTCTCCATCTCCTTCTTCTCTCCATCTCTCTACTCCTCCTCTTCTTCTCTCCATCTCTCTACTCCCTCTTCTTCTTCTCTCATCTCTCTACTCCCTCCTCTTCTTCTCTCCATCTCTCTACTCCCTCTTCTTCTTCTCTCCATCTCTCTATCCCTCTCTTCTTCTCTCCCATCTCTCTACTCCCTCCTCTTCTTCTCTCCCCCTCCTCTTCTCTTCATCTCTCTACTCCCTCCCTCCTCTTCTCTTCATCTCTCTACTCCCTATCCTCTTCTTCTCTCCATCTCTCTACTCCCTCCTTCTTCTCTCCATCTCTCTCCCTCCTCTTCTTCTCTCCATCTCTCTACTCCCTCCTCTTCTTCTCTCATCTCTCTACTCCCTCCTCTTCTTCTCTCCATCTCTCTACTCCCTCCTCTTCTTCTCTCCATCTCTCTACTCCCTCCTCTTCTTCTCTCTCTATCCCTCCTCTTCTTCTCTCCTCTCTCTTCCTCTCTCTTCTCTCCATCTCTACTCCTCTTCTTCTTCTCTCCATCTCTCTACTCCCTCCTCTTCTTCTCTCCATCTCTCTACTCCCTCCTCTTCTTCTCTCCATCTCTCTACTCCCTCCTCTTCTTCTCTCCATCTCTCTACTCCCTCCTCTTCTTCCTCTCTCTATATCTCTACTCCCTCTTCTTATTCTCTCATCTCTCTACTCCCTCCTCTTCTTCTCTCATCTCTCTACTCCCTCCTCTTCTTCTCCCATCTCTCTACTCCCTCCTCTTCTTCTCTCTCTATATCTCTACTCCCTCTTCTTCTTCTCTCATCTCTCTACTCCCTCCTCTTCTTCCTTTCTCTATATCTCTACTCCCCTCTTCTTCTTCTCTCTCATCCCTCTTCTTCTTCTCTCTCATCTCTCTCTCCCTCCTCTTCTTCTCTCCATCTCTCTACTCCCTCCTCTTCTTCTCTCATCTCTCTACTCCCTCCTCTTCTTCTCTCTATCTCTCTACTCCCTCCTCTTCTTCCTCTCTCTATATCTCTACTCCCTCTTCTTCTCTCTCTATCTCTCTACTCCCTCTTCTTCTTCTCTCATCTCTCTACTCCCTCCTCTTCTTCTCTCTCTATATCTCTACTCCTCCTCTTCTTCTCTCTCTATCTCTCTACTCCCTCTTCTTCTTCTCTCATCTCTCTACTCCCTCCTCTTCTTCTCTCCATCTCTCTACTCCCTCTTCTTCCTCTCTCATCTCTCTACTCCCTCTTCTTCTTCTCTCCATCTCTCTACTCCCTCCTCTTCTTCTCTCCATCTCTCTACTCCTCCTCTTCTTCTCTCATCTCTCTACTCCCTCTTCTTCTTCTCTCATCTCTCTACTCCCTCCTCTTTTCTCTCCATCTCTCTACTCCCTCTTCTTCTTCTCTCCATCTCTCTACTCCCTCCTCTTCTTCTCTCCATCTCTCTACTCCCTCTTCTTCTTCTCTCCATCTCTCTACTCCCTCCTCTTCTTCTCTCCATCTCTCTACTCCTCTTCTTCTTCTCTCCATCTCTCTACTCCCTCCTCTTCTTCTCTCCATCTCTCTACTCCCTCCTCTTCTCTCCATCTCTCTACTCCCTCTTCTTCTTCTTCTTCTCATCTCTCTACTCCCTCCTCTTCTCTCCACTCCCTCCTCTTCTCTCCATCTCTCTACTCCCTCTTCTTCTTCTCTCCATCTCTCTACTCCTCCTCTTCTCTCCATCTCTCTACTCCCTCTTCTTCTTCTCTCCATCTCTCTACTCCCTCTTCTTCTTCTCTCCATCTCTCTACTCCCTCCTCTTCTTCTCTCCATCTCTCTACTCCCTCCTCTTCTTCTCTCCATCTCTCTACTCCCTCCTCTTCTCTCCATCTCTCTACTCCCTCCTCTTCTTCTCTCCATCTCTCTACTCCCTCCTCTTCTCTCCATCTCTCTACTCCCTCCTCTTCTTCTCTCCATCTCTCTACTCCCTCCTCTTCTTCTCTCCATCTCTCTACTCCCTCTTCTTCTCTCCATCTCTCTAAAAATCCCTCCTCTTCTCTCCATCTCTCTACTCCCTCTTCTTCTCTCCATCTCTCTACTCCCTCCTCTTCTTCTCCCTATCTCTCTACTCCCTCCTCTTATTCCTCTCTCTATATCTCTACTCCCTCTTCTTCTTCTCTCATCTCTCTACTCCCTCCTCTTCTTCCTCTCTCTATATCTCTACTCTCTCCTCTTCTTCTCTCTCTATATCTCTACTCCCTCTTCTTCCTCTCTCATCTCTCTACTCCCTCTTCTTCTTCTCTCCATCTCTCTACTCCCTCCTCTTCTTCTCTCCATCTCTCTACTCCCTCTTCTTCTTCTCTCATCTCTCTACTCCCTCCTCTTCTTCTCTCCATCTCTCTACTCCCTCCTCTTCTTCTCTCTCTATCTCTCTACTCCTCTCCTCTTCTCTCCATCTCTCTACTCCCTCTTCTTCTTCTCTCCATCTCTCTACTCCCTCCTCTTCTTCTCTCCATCTCTCTACTCCCTCTTCTTCTTCTCTCATCTCTCTACTCCCTCCTCTTCTTCTCTCCATCTCTCTACTCCCTCCTCTTCTTCTCTCTCTATATCTCTACTCCCTCCTCTTCTTCTCTCTCTATATCTCTACTCCCTCTTCTCTTCTCTCCATCTCTCTACTCCCTCTTCTTCTTCTCTCCATCTCTCTACTCCCTCCTCTTCTTCTCTCCATCTCTCTACTCCTCTTCTTCTTCTCTCATCTCTCTACTCCCTCCTCTTCTTCTCTCATCTCTCTACTCCCTCCTTCTTCTCTCTACTCCCTCCTCTTCTTCTCTCCATCTCTCTACTCCCTCTTCTTCCTCTCTCATCTCTCTACTCCCTCTTCTTCTTCTCTCCATCTCTCTACTCCCTCCTCTTCTTCTCTCCATCTCTCTACTCCCTCCTCTTCTTCTCTCCATCTCTCTACTCCCTCCTCTTCTTCTCTCATCTCTCTACTCCCTCCTCTTCTTCTCCATCTCTCTACTCCCTCCTCTTCTTCCTCTCTATCTCTCTACTCCCTCCTCTTCTTCTCTCTCTATATCTCTACTCCCTCTTCTTCTTCTCTCATCTCTCTACTCCTCCTCTTCTTCTCTCCATCTCTCTACTCCCTCTTCTTCTTCTCCTCTTCTCCCTCCTCTTCTTCTCTCTCTATATCTCTACTCCCTCTTCTTCTTCTCTCATCTCTCTACTCCCTCTTCTTCTTCTCTCCATCTCTCTACTCCCTCTTCTTCTTCTCATCTCTCTACTCCCTCCTCTTCTTCTTCTCTCTATATCTCTACTCCCTCTTCTTCTTCTCTCATCTCTCTACTCCCTCCTCTTCTTCTCTCTCTATCTCTCTACTCCCTCCTCTTCTTCTCTCTCTCTCTACTCCCTCTTCTTCTTCTCTCATCTCTCTATCCCTCCTCTTCTTCTCTCCATCTCTCTTCCCTCTTCTTCTCTCTCATCTCTCTACTCCCTCTTCTTCTTCTCTCTCCTCTCCTCTTCTTCTCTCCATCTCTCTACTCCCTCCTCTTCTTCTCTCATCTCTCTACTCCCTCCTCTTCTTCTCTCATCTCTCTACTCCCTCCTCTTTTCTCTCCATCTCTCTACTCCCTCTTCTTCTTCTCTCCATCTCTCTACTCCCTCCTCTTCTTCTCTCCATCTCTCTACTCCCTCTTCTTCTTCTCTCCATCTCTCTACTCCCTCTCTTCTTCTCTCCATCTCTCTACTCCCTCTTCTTCTTCTCTCCATCTCTCTACTCCCTCCTCTTCTTCTCTCCATCTCTCTACTCCCTCCTCTTCTCTCCATCTCTCTACTCCTCTTCTTCTTCTTCTCTCATCTCTCTACTCCCTCCTCTTCTTCTTCCCTCCTCTTCTCTCCATCTCTCTACTCCCTCTTCTTCTTCTCTCCATCTCTCTACTCCCTCTTCTTCTTCTCTCCATCTCTCTACTCCTCTTCTTCTTCTCTCCATCTCTCTCTCCCTCTTCTTCTTCTCTCCATCTCTCTACTCCCTCTTCTTCTTCTCTCCATCTCTCTACTCCCTCCTCTTCTTCTCTCCATCTCTCTACTCCCTCTCTTCTTCTCTCCATCTCTCTACTCCCTCCTCTTCTTCTCTCCATCTCTCTACTCCCTCTTCTTCTCTCCATCTCTCTACTCCCTCCTCTTCTTCTCTCCATCTCTCTACTCCCTCCTCTTCTTCTCTCCATCTCTCTACTCCCTCTTCTTCTTCTCTCCATCTCTCTACTCCCTCTTCTTCTTCTCTCCATCTCTCTACTCCCTCTTCTTCTTCTCTCCATCTCTCTACTCCCTCCTCTTCTTCTCTCCATCTCTCTACTCCCTCTTCTTCTTCTCTCATCTCTCTACTCCCTCCTCTTCTTCTCTCATCTCTCTACTCCCTCCTCTTCTTCCTCTCTCTATATCTCTACTCCCTCCTCTTCTTCTCTCTCTATATCTCTACTCCCTCTTCTTCTTCTCTCTCCATCTCTCTACTCCCTCTTCTTCTTCTCTCCATCTCTCTACTCCCTCTTCTTCTCTCTCTCTCTCTCCCTCTTCTTCTTCTCTCATCTCTCTACTCCCTCTTCTTCTTCTCTCATCTCTCTACTCCCTCCTCTTCTTCTCTCTCTCTATATCTCTACTCCTCCTCTTCTTCTCTCTCCATCTCTCTACTCCCTCCTCTTCTTCTCTCCATCTCTCTACTCCCTCTTCTTCTTCTCTCATCTCTCTACTCCCTCCTCTTCTTCTCTCATCTCTCTACTCCCTCCTCTTCTTCTCTCTCCATCTCTCTACTCCCTCCTCTTCTTCTCTCCATCTCTCTACTCCCTCTTCTTCTTCTCTCATCTCTCTACTCCCTCCTCTTCTTCTCTCATCTCTCCTCCTCTCTTCTTCTCTCATCTCTCTCTACTCCCTCCTCTTCTTCTCTCATCTCTCTACTCCCTCTTCTTCTTCTCTCCATCTCTCTACTCCCTCCTCTTCTTCTCTCTCTATATCTCTACTCCTCTTCTTCTTCTCTCATCTCTCTACTCCCTCCTCTTCTTCTCTCCATCTCTCTACTCCCTCTTCTTCTTCTCTCATCTCTCTACTCCCTCCTCTTCTTCTCTCTCATCTATATCTCTACTCCCTCTTCTTCTTCTCTCATCTCTCTACTCCCTCTTCTTCTTCTCTCCATCTCTGTACTCCTCCTCTTCTTCCTCTCTCTCTCCCTCCTCTTCTTCCTCTCTCTATATCTCTCTCTCTTCTTCTTCTCTCATCATCTCTCTACTCCCTCCTCTTCTTCTCTCATCTCTCTACTCCCTCCTCTTCTTCCTCTCTCTATATCTCTACTCCCTCCTCTTCTTCTCTCTCTATATCTCTACTCCCTCTTCTTCTTCTCTCCATCTCTCTACTCCCTCCTCTTCTTCTCTCCATCTCTCTACTCCCTCCTCTTCTTCTCTCATCTCTCTACTCCCTCCTCTTCTTCTCCCTATCTCTCTACTCCCTCCTCTTCTTCCTCTCTCTATATCTCTACTTCCTCCTCTTCTTCTCTCTCTATATCTCTACTCCTCTTCTTCTTCTCTCATCTCTCTACTCCCTCCTCTTCTTCTCTCCATCTCTCTACTCCCTCTTCTTCTTCTCTCATCTCTCTACTCCCTCCTCTTCTTCCTCTCTCTATCTCTCTACTCCCTCCTCTTCTTCTCTCATCTCTCTACTCCCTCTTCTTCTTCTCTCCATGTCTCTACTCCCTCCTCTTCTTCTCCCTATCTCTCTACTCCCTCCTCTTCTTCCTCTCTCTATATCTCTACTCCCTCTTCTTCTTCTCTCATCTCTCTACTCCCTCCTCTTCTCTCCATCTCTCTACTCCCTCCTCTTCTTCTCTCCATCTCTCTACTCCCTCCTCTTCTTCTCTCCATCTCTCTACTCCCTCCTCTTCTTCTCTCATCTCTCTACTCCCTCCTCTTCTTCTCCCTATCTCTCTACTCCCTCCTCTTCTTCCTCTCTCTATATCTCTAATCCCTCTTCTTCTTCTCTCATCTCTCTACTCCCTCCTCTTCTTCTCTCATCTCTCTACTCCCTCCTCTTCTTCTCTCCATCTCTCTACTCCCTCCTCTTCTTCTCTCCATCTCTCTACTCCCTCCTCTTCTTCTCTCCATCTCTCTACTCCCTCCTCTTCTTCTCTCCATCTCTCTACTCCCTCCTCTTCTTCTCTCCATCTCTCTACTCCCTCCTCTTCTTCTCTTCTTCTCTCCATCTGCATCATTATTAATGATGTTATTAATAAACACTTAAAAAATAAATATTCTGCATGTATATTAATGAAAAACTACAAGCAGCGAGTATCCTAATGTTAGAAAGTAGAATATAAACTAAATATAGGCTACTGTGGGGGTGGGGTAGGCTAGATAATTACAACCGAATAGACCTAATTAAAATAATAGTGACAATGGAAACTTAAAATGCGGAGAATTCCCAGAGTGTGTGACTGAGCAGTACCAGAGGAGGAGAGAAGAACTCTCTCTCCCCTCCTCTCTCTCTCTCTCTCTCCCCTCTCTCTCTCTCTCTCTCCCCTCCTCTCTTTCTCTCCCCTCTTCCTCTCTCTCTCTCCCCTCCTCTCTCTCTCCTCTCTCTCTCCTCTTCTCTCTCTCCCCTTCTCTCTCTCCCCTCCTCTCTCTCTCTCCCCTCCTCTATCTCTCTCCCCTCCTCTCTCTCTCTCCCCTCCTCTTTCTCTCTCCCCTCCTCTCTCTCCCCTCCTCTTTCTCTCTCTCCCATCTTCTCTTTCTCTCTCCCCTCCTCTCTCTCTCTCTCTCCCCCTCCTCTCTCTCTCTCTCTCCCCTCCTCTCTCTGTCTCTCCCCTCTCTCTCTCTCCCCTCCTCTCTCTCTCCCCTCCTCTTTCTCTCTCCCCTCCTCTTTCTCTCTCCCCTCCTCTCTCTCTCTCCCCTCCTCTCTCTCTCTCTCTCTCCCCTCCTCTCTCTCTCTCCCCTCCTCTCTCTCCCCTCCTCTCTCTCTCTCCCTCCTCTCTCTCCCCTCCTCTTTCTCTCTCCCCTCTTCCTGTCTCTCTCTCCCCTCCTCTCTCCCCTCCTCTCTCTCTCCCCTTCTCTCTCCTCTTCTCTCCCCTCCTCTCTCTCCCCTCCTCTCTCTCTCCCCTCCTCTTTCTCTCTCCCTCTTCCTGTCTCTCTCTCCCCTCCTCTCTCCCCTCCTCTCTCTCCTCTCTCCCCTCTCTCTCTCTTCTCTCCCCTCCTCTCTCTCCCCTCCTCTCTCTCTCCCCTCCTCTCTCTCTCTCCCCTCTTCCTCTCTCTCTCTCCCCCTCTCTCTCCCCTCCTCTCTCTCTCCCCTTCTCTCTCCCTCTTCTCTCTCCCCTCCTCTCTCTCTCTCTCCCCTCATCTTTCTCTCTCCCCTCCTCTCTCTCTCTCTCCCCTCCTCTTTCTCTCTCTCCCCTCCTCTTTCTCTCTCTCCCCTCCTCTCTCTCTCCCCTCCTCTTTCTCTCTCTCCCCTCCTCTCTCTCTCTCCCCTCCTCTCTCTCTCTCTCTCCCCTCCTCTTTCTCTCCCCTCCTTTTCTCTCCCCCTCCTCTCTCTCTCTCTCTCCCTCCTTTCTCTCTCCCCCTCTCTCTCTCTCCCCTCTTCCTCTCTCTCTCTCTCCCCTCTTCCTCTCTCTCTCTCTCCCCTCCTCTCTCTCTCCCCTTCTCTCTCCTCTTCTCTCTCCCCTTCTCTCTCTCTCTCTCTCCCCTCCTCTCTCTCTCCCCTTCTCTCTCCTCTTCTCTCTCCTCTTCTCTCTCTCTCCCCCTCCTCTCTCTCTCCCCCCTCCTCTCTCTCTCTCCTCTTCTCTCTCCCCTTCTCTCTCTCTCCCCCTCCTCTCTCTCTCTCTCCTCTCTCTCCCCTCCCCTCTCTCTCTCTCTCCTCTTACAATGGCAACAAGTGCCATTTAACTTTATTATATTGTACAGGCAATAGCTCTGTCGGACCAGTGAACGTCAGTAGATCTCTTATTAGTACAGGAGCCTATAATGTGTCCCTTTGTTATCGTTTAGACTGACTTTGGATTAGACTGTGTGAGTGTGTGCCACTGGTTTGCATTGCACTCAAGGAACTTGAAAGAACAGCCAAAACATTTGGCTGTTCTTTCAGTGTTAGTTGAATTTCTGGGGAAATTAGTGTGTGTGTGTGCATGTGTGTGCGTGTGCGTGTGTGTGCGCGCGTGTGTGATTAGACTGATTATACTGATATGAGTGTAGATATGCCTGATTCGGGATAGTCAGTACGGAAGTCTGGTTTGTCCCATAACCTATGGCTTAACCCATGCCAGGCCTGAGGGGTAAAGATTCTCTTGGTCACACACACCCTAGAAGATTGAGGTTTCTGGTTTTGCAGACAAAGTTATTTATTTTATTAGAAACTATTCAAAGCAGATGATCAGCTAGCTGAAGTCTCTTTTCTGCTGCAGGCCAAAATAAATAGGTTTGTTAAAAGAACCTCACCGCATGTCACTAAGCCAGACTTCTCTGGGGAGAAGAGAGAGGGATGTGGAGAGAGGGATGGGGGGGGGGGGGGTGAGAGAGAGGGATGTGGAGAGAGGGGAAGGGGGCGGGGCGGGGGGGTGAGAGAGAGGGATGGGAGAGAGGGATGGGGCGGGGCGGGGGGTGAGAGAGAGGGATGTGGAGAGAGGGATGGGGGCGGGTGGGGGGGTGAGAGAGAGGGATGGGGCAGGGGGGGGGGGGGGTGAGAGAGAGAGAGGGATGGGGGGGGGGTGGGGGGTGAGAGAGAGGGATGTGGAGAGAGGGATGGGGGCGGGGGGGGGTGAGAGAGAGTGATGGGGCAGGGGGGTGAGAGATTGGGATGTGGAGAGAGGGATGGGGGCGGGGGGGTGAGAGAGAGGGATGTGGAGAGAGGGATGGGGGCGGGGGGGGGGTGAGAGAGAGTGATGTGGAGAGAGGGATGGGGCGGGGGGGTGAGAGAGAGAGGGATGGGGGCGGGGTGAGAGAGAGGGATGGGGGCGGGGGGGGTGAGAGAGGGATGGGGGCGGGGGGGGTGAGAGAGGGGATGTGGAGAGAGGGATGGGGGGGAGAGAGAGGGATGGGGGGGGGTGAGAGAGAGGGAGAAAATGAAAAGGGAGAAAAAAGAAAATAGAAAGAGAACAGACACAGTCTTGACATCCATCTTTCCACTCCAGCGGTCCCTCAGTGATGACCTCATCATTATTTCAGTTTATTAGTCACATGCGCCGAATACAACAGGTGTAGACCTCTCAGTGGAATGCTTACTTACCAGCCCTTAACTTTAACCAACAACCCAGTTGAAAAGTACGAAAAATTTGCTAAAAACAAAAAAAAAGTAAACAGTAACACAAAATAACAACGAGGCACCGAGTCCGAGGTAGTTGAGGAAATACGTAAAAGTGACAATCAGGATAATAAACAGAGCAGCAGCAGCAGCTGTGAAAGTGTGTGTGGCGTCAATATGTGTGTGTTGGAGTCTCAGTGTCGTATGTCTGAGTGTATGGGTCAGTATTCATCAGAGGACGAAGGGGTGGACCAACCTTCTCGGTGAATTTTTATAAAATTGTGGAAATATTTAAAAAAAAGTGTTCCTATTTAATTACAATATTCACGTCAACAAATAATTGATTAAAACACATTGTTTTGTCATTAAGGTCTACAGGAGCCTCAACAGCACTCTGTAGGGTAGCACCATGGTGTAGCCGGAGGACAGCTAGCTTCCGTCCTCCTCTGGGTACATTGACTTCAATACAAAACCTAGGAGGCTCATGGTTCTCACCCCCTTTCATAGACTTACACAGTAATTATGACAACTTTTGGAGGACGTCCTCCAACCTATCAGAGCTCTTGCAGCATGAACTGACATGTTCTCCACCCAATCAAAGGATCAGAGAATACATCTAGTAGTGAAAGCTACAGCTAGCTAGCACTGTATTGTATAAAATGTGATGAGTAGTTGACTCAGAGAAAGAAAATAAATTAACAGTTTAAGAAATACATTTATTCAGAAATGAAGAACCGAGAGAGAGAGCTAGTTATATTTTGTTGTATTGTTTTCACTTTCACTTACTTAGCTAGCGAATGCAGCTAGCTACTTTAGCCTACTCAAACAGAGAGGAATGCTATGTTAGCTAGCTACTTTAGCCTACTCAAACAGAGAGGAATGCTATGTTAGCTAGCTACTTTAGCCTACTCAAACAGAGAGGGATGCTATGTTAGCTAGCTACTTTAGCCTACTCAAACAGAGAGGGATGCTATGTTAGCTAGCTACTTTAGCCTACTCAAACAGAGAGGAATGGTATGTTCGCTAGCTAGCAATGGCTATCTAACACTGGAACTCTTCCAAGTCAAGGTAAGCTTTTGGTTTAATTAATTTATTGCCATCGTGGTAACTGCTGTATTAGCGGGGGTGGGGGTTCGGGTTCCCCCAAAAACAAAAAAAGGGGTTTGTAAAAGCTTAGTTCTGGTGACTTTTTAAAAGGAAGAAAACTCAAATAAACCACTTAATGTATCATTTCCACCCCAGAAATGAGCTCAGTAGCGTATTGGTAAAAGTATTATAGTATACAGGATGCAATTTAAGGTTGCAGCTGTCTAAAGAAACCTTTAAATGGAGACCTTTTAAAAAAAAAAAAAGTTTATCTTGACAAAATGAACAGAGGAACATTTGATTGAACATGAATTAGAGCCCACTAACTCACGTTCATCACAAAAGGTTAGGAAATTGGAAATCTCTTTCCAGGTCCTGACAACAACCCAGTTCATGGTTTACAGTCGTTGTTCTGACAACAACCCAGTTCTGACATAGTTTACAGTCGTTGTCCTGACAACAACCCAGTTCATGGTTTACAGTCGTTGTCCTGACAACAACCCAGTTCTGACATAGTTTACAGTCGTTGTCCTGACAACAACCCAGTTCTGACATAGTTTACAGTCGTTGTCCTGACAACAACCCAGTTCATGGTTTACAGTCGTTGTCCTGACAACAACCCAGTTCTGACATAGTTTACAGTCGTTGTCCTGACAACAACCCAGTTCTGACATAGTTTACAGTCGTTGTCCTGACAACAACCCAGTTCTGACATAGTTTACAGTCGTTGTCCTGACAACAACCCAGTTCTGACATAGTTTACAGTCGTTGTCCTGACAACAACCCAGTTCTGACATAGTTTACAGTCGTTGTCCGAGCACTTTATTCTTCTTCTTCTGGGCTTTAAAAAAAAAAAAACGAGAGAGATTGAGTTCCTTGATGGGCCGTTGTTGGAGGCGGATCCTCAAATCTGTTTTGACCTGAAATAACAGAAAGAATCAAAAGAAGAGAAGGGAGAGAGAGAGACAAACAGGACCTCATTTCACATTTGAATGTTCTCACGTGTTTCATTGCAGAGAAGTCCCTCCCACAATTGATGGAAGATACTGGTATCATCAGTGTGATTGCTGCCAGCTGGCTAAGGAAGAGGGTAGACCGCCCCCACTCATTAAATTGTGAATCTTTGTCATTGCCGTCAGCTGTTACAACCCCTTGAAGTACATGAAAAACAAAAAGATTTACAAAATTAAAGAAGAGCCAACTTAGTGGTAGGAAACAGGAAACCGAGTTGGGCAACACTGGCCTAAAATGTTCTCTTCAAAAGATTGTCACGCTCATGCCATACCTTGAATGCTCCAACTGGCACATGTTTGCTTGTAAGAGGGCCACTCTTGCAGCACAGCAGCCTCTGGTGCTTGGAGAACTGCCTGGAGGGGAGGGTCAGGTTAAAAGGGGTTTATCCTCTCACTAGAGAACGCAGTCTGAGGTCCCAACACACTGAAGGCCTGAGGTCCCAACACACTGAAGGCCTGAGGTCCCAACACACTGAAGGCCTGAGGTCCCAACACACTGAAGGCCTGAGGTCCCAACACACTGAAGGCCTGAAGTCCCAACACACTGAAGGCCTGAGGTCCCAAAACACTGAAGGCCTCCAGAATCTCCAGGTGTTTATCCTCACTAGAGAACGCAGCCCTGAGGTCCCAACACACTGAAGGCCTGAGGTCCCAACACACTGAAGGCCTGAGGTCCCAACACACTGAATGTCTGAGGTCCCAACACACTGAATGTCTGAGGTCCCAACACACTGAAGGCCTGAGGTCCCAACACACTGAAGGCCTGAGGTCCCAACACACTGAAGGCCTGAGGTCCCAACACACCGAAGGCCTCCAGAATCGCCAGGTGTTGGAACCTCTCGTCTCGGCTGTCCTGGAGGACAGATATGGATCCATGACCTGATAACAGGCTGTGTTTCTTGACTTGCTGGCTGCCTGCCACAACTCACAGCTAAAGCTGTAGAACTGTCTGGCCTATACCTATATTCACTGGCACACATGCACCTCTCTCTCCCTCTACCTCTTACCTCTGCCTCTCTACCTCTGCCTCTCTACCTCTGCCTCTCTACCTCTCTCTCTCTCTCTCTCTCTCTCTCTCTCTGTGTGTCTCTCTCTCTGTCTCTCTCTTTGTCTCTCTCTTTGTCTCTCTCTGTCTCTCTCTCTGTCTCTCTCTCTGTCTCTCTATAGTTGAGTAAATCAGACACCAAACTGAAACTCCCAGTTTCAAACTGGGACCACATGCTCCCAGCTGATACACACACTCACAGACGCATGATCGCAAGAACACACATGTATTTATTTATTTGTCAGGGATCATGTACAACATGCCATTGCACCAGAGTTAGATAGATAATTTTCATCTCTCATCACTGAGCAGAAAGATAATCAATACAATGTTACAATATAACACACTATTCAAATATCAATATCCCCCCCAAATGTACAGCAATAGACAAAACAATGATCTGAGTTTAACCCTTAAACCCTGACTGGGTTTAACCAGTAGACTGACTGGGTTTAACCAGTAGACTGACTGGGTTTAACCAGTAGAGTCTGACTGGGTTTAACCAGTAGACTCTGACTGGCTTTAACCAGTAGACTGACTGGCTTTAACCAGTAGAGTCTGACTGGGTTTAACCAGTAGACTGACTGGGTTTAACCAGTAGACTCTGACTGGCTTTAACAAGTAGACTGACTGGGTTTAACCAGTAGACTGACTGGGTTTAACCAGTAGAGTCTGACTGGGTTTAACCCTTAAACCCTGACTGGGTTTAACCAGTAGACTGACTGGGTTTAACCAGTAGACTGACTGGGTTTAACCCTTAAACCCTGACTGGGTTTAACCAGTAGATTGACTGGGTTTAACCAGTAGACTGACTGGGTTTAACCAGTAGAGACTGACTGGGTTTAACCAGTAGACTGACTGGGTTTAACAAGTAGACTGACTGGGTTTAACAAGTAGACTCTGACTGGGTTTAACCAGTAGACTGACTGGGTTTAACCAGTAGACTCTGACTGGGTTTAACCAGTAGACTGACTGGGTTTAACCAGTAGACTGACTGGGTTTAACCAGTAGACTCTGACTGGGTTTAACCAGTAGACTCTGACTGGGTTTAACAAGTAGACTGACTGGGTTTAACAAGTAGACTGACTGGGTTTAACAAGTAGACTGACTGGGTTTAACAAGTAGACTCTGACTGGCTTTAACAAGTAGACTGACTGGGTTTAACCAGTAGACTGACTGGGTTTAACCCTTAAACCCTGACTGGGTTTAACCAGTAGACTGACTGGGTTTAACCAGTAGACTGACTGGGTTTAACAAGTAGACTCTGACTGGGTTTAACCAGTAGACTCTGACTGGGTTTAACCAGTAGACTGACTGGGTTTAACCAGTAGACTCTGACTGGGTTTAACCAGTAGACTCTGACTGGGTTTAACCAGTAGACTCTGACTGGGTTTAACCAGTAGACTGACTGGGTTTAACCAGTAGACTGACTGGGTTTAACCAGTAGACTGACTGGGTTTAACCAGTAGACTCTGACTGGGTTTAACAAGTAGACTCTGACTGGGTTTAACAAGTAGACTGACTGGGTTTAACCAGTAGACTCTGACTGGGTTTAACCAGTAGACTCTGACTGGGTTTAACAAGTAGACTCTGACTGGGTTTAACCAGTAGACTCTGACTGGGTTTAACAAGTAGACTGACTGGGTTTAATAAGTAGACTGACTGGGTTTAACAAGTAGACTGACTGGGTTTAACCAGTAGACTGACTGGGTTTAACAAGTAGACTGACTGGGTTTAACCAGTAGACTCTGACTGGGTTTAACAAGTAGACTCTGACTGGGTTTAACCAGTAGACTCTGACTGGGTTTAACCAGTAGACTCTGACTGGGTTTAACCAGTAGACTCTGACTGGGTTTAACCAGTAGACTCTGACTGGGTTTAACAAGTAGACTGACTGGGTTTAATAAGTAGACTGACTGGGTTTAACAAGTAGACTGACTGGGTTTAACCAGTAGACTGACTGGGTTTAACAAGTAGACTGACTGGGTTTAACAAGTAGACTCTGACTGGGTTTAACAAGTAGACTCTGACTGGGTTTAACAAGTAGACTCTGACTGGGTTTAACAAGTAGACTCTGACTGGGTTTAACCAGTAGACTCTGACTGGGTTTAACAAGTAGACTGATTGGGTTTAACCAGTAAACTCTGACTGGGTTTAACCAGTAGACTCTGATTGGGCATAACCAGTAGACTCTGATTGGGTTTAACCAGTAGACTCTGATTGGGCATAACCAATAGACTGACTGGGTTTAACCAGTAGACTCTGATTGGGTTTAACCAGTAGACTCTGATTGGGCATAACCAGTAGACTGACTGGATTTAACCAGTAGACTCTGATTGGGCATAACCAGTAGACTCTGATTGGGCATAACCAGTAGACTCTGATTGGGCATAACCAGTTGACTCTGATTGGGCATAACCAGTTGACTCTGATTGGGCATAACCAGGAGACTCTGATTGGGCATAACCAGTAGACTCTGATTGGGCATAACCAGTAGACTCTGATTGGGCATAACCAGTAGACTCTGATTGGGCATAACCAGTTGACTCTGATTGGGCATAACCAGTTGACTCTGATTGGGCATAACCAGTTGACTCTGATTGGGCATAACCAGTTGACTCTGATTGGGCATAACCAGTTGACTCTGATTGGGCATAACCAATAGACTGACTGGGTTTAACCAGTAGACTCTGATTGGGTTTAACCAGTAGACTCTGATTGGGCATAACCAGTAGACTGACTGGATTTAACCAGTAGACTCTGATTGGGTTTAACCAGTAGACTCTGATTGGGCATAACCAGTAGACTCTGATTGGGCATAACCAGTAGACTCTGATTGGGCATAACCAGTTGACTCTGATTGGGCATAACCAGTTGACTCTGATTGGGCATAACCAGGAGACTCTGATTGGGCATAACCAGTAGACTCTGATTGGGCATAACCAGTAGACTCTGATTGGGCATAACCAGTAGACTCTGATTGGGCATAACCAGTTGACTCTGATTGGGCATAACCAGTTGACTCTGATTGGGCATAACCAGTTGACTCTGATTGGGTATAACCAGTAGACTATGATTGGGCATAACCAGTAGACTCTGATTGGGCATAACCAGTTGACTCTGATTGGGCATAACCAGTAGACTATGATTGGGCATAACCAGTAGACTATGATTGGACATAACCAGTTGACTCTGATTGGGCATAACCAGTAGACTATGATTGGGCATAACCAGTAGACTCTGATTGGGCATAACCGGTAGACTCTGATTGGGTTTAACCAGTAGACTCTGACTGGGCATAACCAGTAGACTCTGATTGGGTTTAACCAGTAGACTATGATTGGGCATAACCAGTAGACTATGATTGGACATAACCAGTTGACTCTGATTGGGCATAACCAGTAGACTATGATTAGGCATAACCAGTTGACTCTGATTGGGCATAACCAGTAGACTCTGCCACTGCCAGACTTTGTGAGACCACTTGTACAACACGAATCAATCCTTCACCAGCTCATTGTGTGTGTGTGTGTATGTGTGTGTGTGTGTGTGTGTGTGTGTGTGTGTGTGTGTGTGAAAGGACAACATTTCAGGCCATGTCATCAGTTGTAAATCACACTGAAGGTTTCACGTCACCACCCAATGCACACCCTCACCACACACACACACACACACACACACACACACACACACACACACATGCCCTCACCACACACCCGTCTGCCCTAATAGCGGTGCCGCCTGGTGTTATTCATTCCAGATCTATGCCAAGCCTGGCGCCACACACACACACGCACACACTCACACACACACACACACACACACACACACACACACACACACACACACACACACACACACACACACACACACACACACACACACACACACACACATACACACACACACACACACATACACACACACACGCAGGCGGAGTGGAGGAAAACTGACTGTGTTGTATAGAGGCTCTTTTGTTATTTTATTGTGTTACTATTTACTTTTTGATTTTAGCACATTTGTCGTACTTTTTCAAAAAACTGCGTATTTGGAAAAGGGGACAGCTGGGTTAGAGATACACACAGGACAGGACAGCTGGTTTAGAGATACACACAGGACAGGACAGCTGGGTTAGAGATACACACAGGACAGCTGGGTTAGAGATACACACAGGACAGCTGGGTTAGAGTTACACACAGGACAGCTGGGTTAGAGTTACACACAGGACAGCTGGGTTAGAGTTACACACAGGACAGGACAGCTGGGTTAGAGATACACACAGGACAGGACAGCTGGGTTAGAGATACACACAGGACAGCTGGGTTAGAGTTACACACAGGACAGGACAGCTGGGTTAGAGATACACACAGGACAGGACAGCTGGGTTAGAGATATACACAGGACAGCTGGGTTAGAGTTACACACAGGACAGGACAGCTGGGTTAGAGATACACACAGGACAGCTGGGTTAGAGTTACACACAGGACAGGACAGCTGGGTTAGAGATACACACAGGACAGCTGGGTTAGAGTTACACACAGGACAGCTGGGTTAGAGATACACACAGGACAGGACAGCTGGGTTAGAGATACACACAGGACAGGACAGCTGGGTTAGAGATACACACAGGACAGGACAGCTGGGTTAGAGATACACACAGGACAGGACAGCTGGGTTAGAGTTACACACAGGACAGGACAGCTGGGTTAGAGATACACACAGGACAGGACAGCTGGGTTAGAGATACACACAGGACAGGACAGCTGGGTTAGAGTTACACACAGGACAGGACAGCTGGGTTAGTGTTACACACAGGACAGGACAGCTGGGTTAGAGTTACACACAGGACAGGACAGCTGGGTTAGAGTTACACACAGGACAGGACAGCTGGGTTAGAGTTACACACAGGACAGGACAGCTGGGTTAGAGATACACACAGGACAGCTGGGTTAGAGATACACACAGGACAGCTGGGTTAGAGTTACACACAGGACAGGACAGCTGGGTTAGAGATACACACAGGACAGCTGGGTTAGAGTTACACACAGGACAGCTGGGTTAGAGTTACACACAGGACAGGACAGCTGGGTTAGAGATACACACAGGACAGCTGGGTTAGAGTTACACACAGGACAGCTGGGTTAGAGTTACACACAGGACAGCTGGGTTAGAGTTACACACAGGACAGCTGGGTTAGAGATACACACAGGACAGCTGGGTTAGAGATACACACAGGACAGCTGGGTTAGAGATACACACAGGACAGCTGGGTTAGAGATACACACAGGACAGCTGGGTTAGAGATACACACAGGACAGCTGGGTTAGAGTTACACACAGGACAGCTGGGTTAGAGTTACACACAGGACAGCTGGGTTAGAGTTACACAGAGGACAGCTGGGTTAGAGTTACACACAGGACAGCTGGGTTAGAGTTACACACAGGACAGCTGGGTTAGAGTTACACACAGGACAGGACAGCTGGGTTAGAGTTACACACAGGACAGGACAGCTGGGTTAGAGATACACACAGGACAGCTGGGTTAGAGTTACACACAGGACAGCTGGGTTAGAGATACACACAGGACAGGACAGCTGGGTTAGAGTTACACACAGGACAGGACAGCTGGGTTAGAGATACACACAGGACAGCTGGGTTAGAGATACACACAGGACAGCTGGGTTAGAGATACACACAGGACAGCTGGGTTAGAGTTACACACAGGACAGCTGGGTTAGAGTTACACACAGGACAGGACAGCTGGGTTAGAGATACACACAGGACAGCTGGGTTAGAGTTACACACAGGACAGCTGGGTTAGAGTTACACACAGGACAGGACAGCTGGGTTAGAGATACACACAGGACAGCTGGGTTAGAGTTACACAGGACAGCTGGGTTAGAGTTACACACAGGACAGGACAGCTGGGTTAGAGTTACACACAGGACAGGACAGCTGGGTTAGAGATACACACAGGACAGCTGGGTTAGAGTTACACACAGGACAGCTGGGTTAGAGTTACACACAGGACAGCTGGGTTAGAGTTACACACAGGACAGCTGGGTTAGAGTTACACACAGGACAGGACAGCTGGGTTAGAGATACACACAGGACAGCTGGGTTAGAGTTACACAGGACAGCTGGGTTAGAGTTACACACAGGACAGCTGGGTTAGAGTTACACACAGGACAGCTGGGTTAGAGATACACACAGGACAGCTGGGTTAGAGATACACACAGGACAGCTGGGTTAGAGTTACACACAGGACAGGACAGCTGGGTTAGAGTTACACACAGGACAGGACAGCTGGGTTAGAGATACACACAGGACAGGACAGCTGAGTTAGAGTTACACAGAGGACAGCTGGGTTAGAGTTACACACAGGACAGCTGGGTTAGAGTTACACACAGGACAGCTGGGTTAGAGATACACACAGGACAGCTGGGTTAGAGATACACACAGGACAGCTGGGTTAGAGTTACACACAGGACAGCTGGGTTAGAGTTACACACAGGACAGGACAGCTGGGTTAGAGATACACACAGGACAGCTGGGTTAGAGTTACACACAGGACAGCTGGGTTAGAGATACACACAGGACAGCTGGGTTAGAGATACACACAGGACAGCTGGGTTAGAGTTACACACAGGACAGCTGGGTTAGAGTTACACACAGGACAGGACAGCTGGGTTAGAGATACACACAGGACAGCTGGGTTAGAGTTACACACAGGACAGCTGGGTTAGAGTTACACACAGGACAGGACAGCTGGGTTAGAGATACACACAGGACAGCTGGGTTAGAGTTACACACAGGACAGCTGGGTTAGAGTTACACACAGGACAGCTGGGTTAGAGATACACACAGGACAGCTGGGTTAGAGATACACACAGGACAGCTGGGTTAGAGATACACACAGGACAGCTGGGTTAGAGATACACACAGGACAGCTGGGTTAGAGATACACACAGGACAGCTGGGTTAGAGTTACACACAGGACAGCTGGGTTAGAGTTACACACAGGACAGCTGGGTTAGAGTTACACACAGGACAGCTGGGTTAGAGTTACACACAGGACAGCTGGGTTAGAGTTACACACAGGACAGGACAGCTGGGTTAGAGATACACACAGGACAGGACAGCTGGGTTAGAGTTACACACAGGACAGGACAGCTGGGTTAGAGTTACAAACAGGACAGGACAGCTGGGTTAGAGATACACACAGGACAGGACAGCTGGGTTAGAGTTACACACAGGACAGGACAGCTGGGTTAGAGTTACACACAGGACAGCTGGGTTAGAGTTACACACAGGACAGGACAGCTGGGTTAGAGATACACACAGGACAGGACAGCTGGGTTAGAGTTACACACAGGACAGGACAGCTGGGTTAGAGATACACACAGCACAGGACAGCTGGGTTAGAGTTACACACAGCACAGGACAGCTGGGTTAGAGTTACACACAGGACAGGACAGCTGGGTTAGAGATACACACAGGACAGGACAGCTGGGTTAGAGATACACACAGGACAGCTGGGTTAGAGATACACACAGGACAGCTGGGTTAGAGTTACACACAGGACAGGACAGCTGGGTTAGAGATACACACAGGACAGGACAGCTGGGTTAGAGTTACACACAGGACAGGACAGCTGGGTTAGAGTTACACACAGGACAGCTGTGTTAGAGATACACACAGGACAGCTGGGTTAGAGATACACACAGGACAGGACAGCTGGGTTGGACATACACACAGCACAGGACAGCTGGGTTAGAGTTACACACAGGACAGGACAGCTGGGTTAGAGATACACACAGGACAGGACAGCTGGGTTAGAGATACACACAGGACAGGACAGCTGGGTTAGAGATACACACAGGACAGGACAGCTGGGTTAGAGATACACACAGGACAGGACAGCTGGGTTAGAGTTACACACAGGACAGGACAGCTGGGTTGGAGATACACACAGGACAGGACAGCTGGGTTAGAGTTACACACAGGACAGGACAGCTGGGTTAGAGATACACACAGGACAGGACAGCTGGGTTAGAGTTACACACAGGACAGGACAGCTGGGTTAGAGATACACACAGGACAGCTGGGTTAGAGTTACACACAGGACAGGACAGCTGGGTTGGAGATACACACAGGACAGGACAGCTGGGTTAGAGTTACACACAGGACAGGACAGCTGGGTTAGAGTTACACACAGGACAGCTGGGTTAGAGATACACACAGGACAGGACAGCTGGGTTAGAGTTACACACAGGACAGCTGGGTTAGAGATACACACAGGACAGGACAGCTGGGTTAGAGTTACACACAGGACAGCTGGGTTAGAGATACACACAGGACAGGACAGCTGGGTTAGAGATACACACAGCACAGCTGGGTTAGAGATACACACAGGACAGCTGGGTTAGAGTTACACACAGGACAGCTGGGTTAGAGATACACACAGGACAGGACAGCTGGGTTAGAGATACACACAGGACAGCTGGGTTAGAGTTACACACAGGACAGGACAGCTGGGTTAGAGTTACACACAGGACAGGACAGCTGGGTTAGAGATACACACAGGACAGCTGGGTTAGAGTTACACACAGGACAGCTGGGTTAGAGATACACACAGGACAGCTGGGTTAGAGATACACACAGGACAGCTGGGTTAGAGATACACACAGGACAGGACAGCTGGGTTAGAGTTACACACAGGACAGGACAGCTGGGTTAGAGTTACACACAGGACAGCTGGGTTAGAGTTACACACAGGACAGGACAGCTGGGTTAGAGATACACACAGGACAGGACAGCTGGGTTAGAGTTACACACAGGACAGGACAGCTGGGTTAGAGATACACACAGCACAGGACAGCTGGGTTAGAGTTACACACAGCACAGGACAGCTGGGTTAGAGTTACACACAGGACAGGACAGCTGGGTTAGAGATACACACAGGACAGGACAGCTGGGTTAGAGATACACACAGGACAGCTGGGTTAGAGATACACACAGGACAGCTGGGTTAGAGTTACACACAGGACAGGACAGCTGGGTTAGAGATACACACAGGACAGGACAGCTGGGTTAGAGTTACACACAGGACAGGACAGCTGGGTTAGAGTTACACACAGGACAGCTGTGTTAGAGATATACAGGACAGCTGGGTTAGAGATACACACAGGACAGGACAGCTGGGTTGGACATACACACAGCACAGGACAGCTGGGTTAGAGTTACACACAGGACAGGACAGCTGGGTTAGAGATACACACAGGACAGGACAGCTGGGTTAGAGATACACACAGGACAGGACAGCTGGGTTAGAGATACACACAGGACAGGACAGCTGGGTTAGAGATACACACAGGACAGGACAGCTGGGTTAGAGTTACACACAGGACAGGACAGCTGGGTTGGAGATACACACAGGACAGGACAGCTGGGTTAGAGTTACACACAGGACAGGACAGCTGGGTTAGAGATACACACAGGACAGGACAGCTGGGTTAGAGTTACACACAGGACAGGACAGCTGGGTTAGAGATACACACAGGACAGCTGGGTTAGAGTTACACACAGGACAGGACAGCTGGGTTGGAGATACACACAGGACAGGACAGCTGGGTTAGAGTTACACACAGGACAGGACAGCTGGGTTAGAGTTACACACAGGACAGGACAGCTGGGTTAGAGTTACACACAGGACAGCTGGGTTAGAGATACACACAGGACAGGACAGCTGGGTTAGAGTTACACACAGGACAGCTGGGTTAGAGATACACACAGGACAGGACAGCTGGGTTAGAGTTACACACAGGACAGCTGGGTTAGAGATACACACAGGACAGGACAGCTGGGTTAGAGATACACACAGCACAGCTGGGTTAGAGATACACACAGGACAGCTGGGTTAGAGTTACACACAGGACAGCTGGGTTAGAGATACACACAGGACAGGACAGCTGGGTTAGAGATACACACAGGACAGGACAGCTGGGTTAGAGTTACACACAGGACAGGACAGCTGGGTTAGAGATACACACAGGACAGGACAGCTGGGTTAGAGATACACACAGGACAGGACAGCTGGGTTAGAGATACACACAGGACAGGACAGCTGGGTTAGAGTTACACACAGGACAGGACAGCTGGGTTAGAGTTACACACAGGACAGCTGGGTTAGAGTTACACAGAGGACAGGACAGCTGGGTTAGAGTTACACACAGGACAGGACAGCTGGGTTAGAGATACACACAGGACAGGACAGCTGGGTTAGAGATACACACAGGACAGCTGGGTTAGAGATACACACAGGACAGGACAGCTGGGTTAGAGATACACACAGGACAGGACAGCTGGGTTAGAGTTACACACAGGACAGGACAGCTGGGTTAGAGATACACACAGGACAGCTGGGTTAGAGTTACACACAGGACAGCTGGGTTAGAGATACACACAGGACAGGACAGCTGGGTTAGAGATACACACAGGACAGCTGGGTTAGAGTTACACACAGGACAGCTGGGTTAGAGATACACACAGGACAGGACAGCTGGGTTAGAGATACACACAGGACAGGACAGCTGGGTTAGAGTTACACACAGGACAGGACAGCTGGGTTAGAGTTACACACAGGACAGCTGGGTTAGAGATACACACAGGACAGGACAGCTGGGTTAGAGATACACACAGGACAGCTGGGTTAGAGTTACACACAGGACAGCTGGGTTAGAGTTACACACAGGACAGCTGGGTTAGAGTTACACACAGGACAGCTGGGTTAGAGATACACACAGGACAGCTGGGTTAGAGATACACACAGGACAGCTGGGTTAGAGATACACACAGGACAGCTGGGTTAGAGATACACACAGGACAGCTGGGTTAGAGATACACACAGGACAGCTGGGTTAGAGTTACACACAGGACAGCTGGGTTAGAGTTACACACAGGACAGCTGGGTTAGAGTTACACACAGGACAGCTGGGTTAGAGTTACACACAGGACAGCTGGGTTAGAGTTACACACAGGACAGGACAGCTGGGTTAGAGATACACACAGGACAGGACAGCTGGGTTAGAGTTACACACAGGACAGGACAGCTGGGTTAGAGTTACACACAGGACAGGACAGCTGGGTTAGAGATACACACAGGACAGGACAGCTGGGTTAGAGTTACACACAGGACAGGACAGCTGGGTTAGAGTTACACACAGGACAGCTGGGTTAGAGTTACACACAGGACAGGACAGCTGGGTTAGAGATACACACAGGACAGGACAGCTGGGTTAGAGTTACACACAGGACAGGACAGCTGGGTTAGAGATACACACAGCACAGGACAGCTGGGTTAGAGTTACACACAGCACAGGACAGCTGGGTTAGAGTTACACACAGGACAGGACAGCTGGGTTAGAGATACACACAGGACAGGACAGCTGGGTTAGAGATACACACAGGACAGCTGGGTTAGAGATACACACAGGACAGCTGGGTTAGAGTTACACACAGGACAGGACAGCTGGGTTAGAGATACACACAGCACAGGACAGCTGGGTTAGAGTTACACACAGGACAGGACAGCTGGGTTAGAGTTACACACAGGACAGCTGTGTTAGAGATACACAGGACAGCTGGGTTAGAGATACACACAGGACAGGACAGCTGGGTTGGACATACACACAGCACAGGACAGCTGGGTTAGAGTTACACACAGGACAGGACAGCTGGGTTAGAGATACACACAGGACAGGACAGCTGGGTTAGAGATACACACAGGACAGGACAGCTGGGTTAGAGATACACACAGGACAGGACAGCTGGGTTAGAGATACACACAGGACAGGACAGCTGGGTTAGAGTTACACACAGGACAGGACAGCTGGGTTGGAGATACACACAGGACAGGACAGCTGGGTTAGAGTTACACACAGGACAGGACAGCTGGGTTAGAGATACACACAGGACAGGACAGCTGGGTTAGAGTTACACACAGGACAGGACAGCTGGGTTAGAGATACACACAGGACAGCTGGGTTAGAGTTACACACAGGACAGGACAGCTGGGTTGGAGATACACACAGGACAGGACAGCTGGGTTAGAGTTACACACAGGACAGGACAGCTGGGTTGGAGATACACACAGGACAGGACAGCTGGGTTAGAGTTACACACAGGACAGGACAGCTGGGTTAGAGTTACACACAGGACAGGACAGCTGGGTTAGAGATACACACAGGACAGGACAGCTGGGTTAGAGTTACACACAGGACAGGACAGCTGGGTTAGAGATACACAGGACAGCTGGGTTAGAGTTACACACAGGACAGGACAGCTGGGTTGGAGATACACACAGGACAGGACAGCAGGGTTAGAGTTACACACAGGACAGGACAGCTGGGTTAGAGTTACACACAGGACAGCTGGGTTAGAGATACACACAGGACAGGACAGCTGGGTTAGAGTTACACACAGGACAGCTGGGTTAGAGATACACAGGACAGGACAGCTGGGTTAGAGTTACACACAGGACAGCTGGGTTAGAGATACACACAGGACAGGACAGCTGGGTTAGAGATACACACAGCACAGCTGGGTTAGAGATACACACAGGACAGCTGGGTTAGAGTTACACACAGGACAGCTGGGTTAGAGATACACACAGGACAGGACAGCTGGGTTAGAGATACACACAGGACAGGACAGCTGGGTTAGAGTTACACACAGGACAGGACAGCTGGGTTAGAGATACACACAGGACAGGACAGCTGGGTTAGAGATACACACAGGACAGGACAGCTGGGTTAGAGATACACACAGGACAGGACAGCTGGGTTAGAGTTACACACAGGACAGGACAGCTGGGTTAGAGTTACACACAGGACAGCTGGGTTAGAGTTACACAGAGGACAGGACAGCTGGGTTAGAGTTACACACAGGACAGGACAGCTGGGTTAGAGATACACACAGGACAGGACAGCTGGGTTAGAGATACACACAGGACAGCTGGGTTAGAGATACACACAGGACAGGACAGCTGGGTTAGAGATACACACAGGACGGACAGCTGGGTTAGAGTTACACACAGGACAGGACAGCTGGGTTAGAGATACACACAGGACAGCTGGGTTAGAGTTACACACAGGACAGCTGGGTTAGAGATACACACAGGACAGGACAGCTGGGTTAGAGATACACACAGGACAGCTGGGTTAGAGTTACACACAGGACAGCTGGGTTAGAGATACACACAGGACAGGACAGCTGGGTTAGAGATACACACAGGACAGGACAGCTGGGTTAGAGTTACACACAGGACAGGACAGCTGGGTTAGAGTTACACACAGGACAGCTGGGTTAGAGATACACACAGGACAGGACAGCTGGGTTAGAGATACACACAGGACAGCTGGGTTAGAGTTACACACAGGACAGCTGGGTTAGAGTTACACACAGGACAGCTGGGTTAGAGTTACACACAGGACAGCTGGGTTAGAGATACACACAGGACAGCTGGGTTAGAGATACACACAGGACAGCTGGGTTAGAGATACACACAGGACAGCTGGGTTAGAGATACACACAGGACAGCTGGGTTAGAGATACACACAGGACAGCTGGGTTAGAGTTACACACAGGACAGCTGGGTTAGAGTTACACACAGGACAGCTGGGTTAGAGTTACACACAGGACAGCTGGGTTAGAGTTACACACAGGACAGCTGGGTTAGAGTTACACACAGGACAGGACAGCTGGGTTAGAGATACACACAGGACAGGACAGCTGGGTTAGAGTTACACACAGGACAGGACAGCTGGGTTAGAGTTACACACAGGACAGGACAGCTGGGTTAGAGATACACACAGGACAGGACAGCTGGGTTAGAGTTACACACAGGACAGGACAGCTGGGTTAGAGTTACACACAGGACAGCTGGGTTAGAGTTACACACAGGACAGGACAGCTGGGTTAGAGATACACACAGGACAGGACAGCTGGGTTAGAGTTACACACAGGACAGGACAGCTGGGTTAGAGATACACACAGCACAGGACAGCTGGGTTAGAGTTACACACAGCACAGGACAGCTGGGTTAGAGTTACACACAGGACAGGACAGCTGGGTTAGAGATACACACAGGACAGGACAGCTGGGTTAGAGATACACACAGGACAGCTGGGTTAGAGATACACACAGGACAGCTGGGTTAGAGTTACACACAGGACAGGACAGCTGGGTTAGAGATACACACAGGACAGGACAGCTGGGTTAGAGTTACACACAGGACAGGACAGCTGGGTTAGAGTTACACACAGGACAGCTGTGTTAGAGATACACACAGGACAGCTGGGTTAGAGATACACACAGGACAGGACAGCTGGGTTGGACATACACACAGCACAGGACAGCTGGGTTAGAGTTACACACAGGACAGGACAGCTGGGTTAGAGATACACACAGGACAGGACAGCTGGGTTAGAGATACACACAGGACAGGACAGCTGGGTTAGAGATACACACAGGACAGGACAGCTGGGTTAGAGATACACACAGGACAGGACAGCTGGGTTAGAGATACACACAGGACAGGACAGCTGGGTTAGAGTTACACACAGGACAGGACAGCTGGGTTGGAGATACACACAGGACAGGACAGCTGGGTTAGAGTTACACACAGGACAGGACAGCTGGGTTAGAGATACACACAGGACAGGACAGCTGGGTTAGAGATACACACAGGACAGGACAGCTGGGTTAGAGTTACACACAGGACAGGACAGCTGGGTTAGAGTTACACACAGGACAGCTGGGTTAGAGATACACACAGGACAGGACAGCTGGGTTAGAGATACACACAGGACAGGACAGCTGGGTTAGAGTTACACACAGGACAGGACAGCTGGGTTAGAGATACACACAGGACAGCTGGGTTGGAGATACACACAGGACAGGACAGCTGGGTTAGAGTTACACACAGGACAGGACAGCTGGGTTAGAGTTACACACAGGACAGCTGGGTTAGAGATACACACAGGACAGGACAGCTGGGTTAGAGTTACACACAGGACAGCTGGGTTAGAGATACACACAGGACAGGACAGCTGGGTTAGAGTTACACACAGGACAGCTGGGTTAGAGATACACACAGGACAGGACAGCTGGGTTAGAGATACACACAGCACAGCTGGGTTAGAGATACACACAGGACAGCTGGGTTAGAGTTACACACAGGACAGCTGGGTTAGAGATACACACAGGACAGGACAGCTGGGTTAGAGATACACACAGGACAGGACAGCTGGGTTAGAGTTACACACAGGACAGGACAGCTGGGTTAGAGATACACACAGGACAGGACAGCTGGGTTAGAGATACACACAGGACAGGACAGCTGGGTTAGAGATACACACAGGACAGGACAGCTGGGTTAGAGTTACACACAGGACAGGACAGCTGGGTTAGAGTTACACACAGGACAGCTGGGTTAGAGTTACACAGAGGACAGGACAGCTGGGTTAGAGTTACACACAGGACAGGACAGCTGGGTTAGAGATACACACAGGACAGGACAGCTGGGTTAGAGATACACACAGGACAGCTGGGTTAGAGATACACACAGGACAGGACAGCTGGGTTAGAGATACACACAGGACGGACAGCTGGGTTAGAGTTACACACAGGACAGGACAGCTGGGTTAGAGATACACACAGGACAGCTGGGTTAGAGTTACACACAGGACAGCTGGGTTAGAGATACACACAGGACAGGACAGCTGGGTTAGAGATACACACAGGACAGCTGGGTTAGAGTTACACACAGGACAGCTGGGTTAGAGATACACACAGGACAGGACAGCTGGGTTAGAGATACACACAGGACAGGACAGCTGGGTTAGAGTTACACACAGGACAGGACAGCTGGGTTAGAGTTACACACAGGACAGCTGGGTTAGAGATACACACAGGACAGGACAGCTGGGTTAGAGATACACACAGGACAGCTGGGTTAGAGTTACACACAGGACAGCTGGGTTAGAGTTACACACAGGACAGCTGGGTTAGAGTTACACACAGGACAGCTGGGTTAGAGATACACACAGGACAGCTGGGTTAGAGATACACACAGGACAGCTGGGTTAGAGATACACACAGGACAGCTGGGTTAGAGATACACACAGGACAGCTGGGTTAGAGATACACACAGGACAGCTGGGTTAGAGTTACACACAGGACAGCTGGGTTAGAGTTACACACAGGACAGCTGGGTTAGAGTTACACACAGGACAGCTGGGTTAGAGTTACACACAGGACAGCTGGGTTAGAGTTACACACAGGACAGGACAGCTGGGTTAGAGATACACACAGGACAGGACAGCTGGGTTAGAGTTACACACAGGACAGGACAGCTGGGTTAGAGTTACACACAGGACAGGACAGCTGGGTTAGAGATACACACAGGACAGGACAGCTGAGTTAGAGTTACACAGAGGACAGCTGGGTTAGAGTTACACACAGGACAGCTGGGTTAGAGTTACACACAGGACAGCTGGGTTAGAGATACACACAGGACAGCTGGGTTAGAGATACACACAGGACAGCTGGGTTAGAGTTACACACAGGACAGCTGGGTTAGAGTTACACACAGGACAGGACAGCTGGGTTAGAGATACACACAGGACAGCTGGGTTAGAGTTACACACAGGACAGCTGGGTTAGAGATACACACAGGACAGCTGGGTTAGAGATACACACAGGACAGCTGGGTTAGAGTTACACACAGGACAGCTGGGTTAGAGTTACACACAGGACAGGACAGCTGGGTTAGAGATACACACAGGACAGCTGGGTTAGAGTTACACACAGGACAGCTGGGTTAGAGTTACACACAGGACAGGACAGCTGGGTTAGAGATACACACAGGACAGCTGGGTTAGAGTTACACACAGGACAGCTGGGTTAGAGTTACACACAGGACAGCTGGGTTAGAGATACACACAGGACAGCTGGGTTAGAGATACACACAGGACAGCTGGGTTAGAGATACACACAGGACAGCTGGGTTAGAGATACACACAGGACAGCTGGGTTAGAGATACACACAGGACAGCTGGGTTAGAGTTACACACAGGACAGCTGGGTTAGAGTTACACAGGACAGCTGGGTTAGAGTTACACACAGGACAGCTGGGTTAGAGTTACACACAGGACAGCTGGGTTAGAGTTACACACAGGACAGGACAGCTGGGTTAGAGATACACACAGGACAGGACAGCTGGGTTAGAGTTACACACAGGACAGGACAGCTGGGTTAGAGTTACACACAGGACAGGACAGCTGGGTTAGAGATACACACAGGACAGGACAGCTGAGTTAGAGTTACACAGAGGACAGCTGGGTTAGAGTTACACACAGGACAGCTGGGTTAGAGTTACACACAGGACAGCTGGGTTAGAGATACACACAGGACAGCTGGGTTAGAGTTACACACAGGACAGGACAGCTGGGTTAGAGTTACACACAGGACAGGACAGCTGGGTTAGAGATACACACAGGACAGCTGGGTTAGAGTTACACACAGGACAGCTGGGTTAGAGATACACACAGGACAGGACAGCTGGGTTAGAGATACACACAGGACAGGACAGCTGGGTTAGAGTTACACACAGGACAGGACAGCTGGGTTGGAGATACACACAGGACAGGACAGCTGGGTTAGAGTTACACACAGGACAGGACAGCTGGGTTAGAGATACACACAGGACAGGACAGCTGGGTTAGAGTTACACACAGGACAGGACAGCTGGGTTAGAGATACACACAGGACAGCTGGGTTAGAGTTACACACAGGACAGGACAGCTGGGTTGGAGATACACACAGGACAGGACAGCTGGGTTAGAGTTACACACAGGACAGGACAGCTGGGTTAGAGTTACACACAGGACAGCTGGGTTAGAGATACACACAGGACAGGACAGCTGGGTTAGAGTTACACACAGGACAGCTGGGTTAGAGATACACACAGGACAGGACAGCTGGGTTAGAGTTACACACAGGACAGCTGGGTTAGAGATACACACAGGACAGGACAGCTGGGTTAGAGATACACACAGCACAGCTGGGTTAGAGATACACACAGGACAGCTGGGTTAGAGTTACACACAGGACAGCTGGGTTAGAGATACACACAGGACAGGACAGCTGGGTTAGAGATACACACAGGACAGGACAGCTGGGTTAGAGTTACACACAGGACAGGACAGCTGGGTTAGAGATACACACAGGACAGGACAGCTGGGTTAGAGATACACACAGGACAGGACAGCTGGGTTAGAGATACACACAGGACAGGACAGCTGGGTTAGAGTTACACACAGGACAGGACAGCTGGGTTAGAGTTACACACAGGACAGCTGGGTTAGAGTTACACAGAGGACAGGACAGCTGGGTTAGAGTTACACACAGGACAGGACAGCTGGGTTAGAGATACACACAGGACAGGACAGCTGGGTTAGAGATACACACAGGACAGGACAGCTGGGTTAGAGATACACACAGGACAGGACAGCTGGGTTAGAGATACACACAGGACGGGACAGCTGGGTTAGAGTTACACACAGGACAGGACAGCTGGGTTAGAGATACACACAGGACAGCTGGGTTAGAGTTACACACAGGACAGCTGGGTTAGAGATACACACAGGACAGGACAGCTGGGTTAGAGATACACACAGGACAGGACAGCTGGGTTAGAGATACACACAGGACAGCTGGGTTAGAGTTACACACAGGACAGCTGGGTTAGAGATACACACAGGACAGGACAGCTGGGTTAGAGATACACACAGGACAGGACAGCTGGGTTAGAGTTACACACAGGACAGGACAGCTGGGTTAGAGTTACACACAGGACAGCTGGGTTAGAGATACACACAGGACAGCTGGGTTAGAGATACACACAGGACAGCTGGGTTAGAGTTACACACAGGACAGCTGGGTTAGAGTTACACACAGGACAGCTGGGTTAGAGATACACACAGGACAGCTGGGTTAGAGTTACACACAGGACAGCTGGGTTAGAGATACACACAGGACAGGACAGCTGGGTTAGAGATACACACAGGACAGGACAGCTGGGTTAGAGTTACACACAGGACAGGACAGCTGGGTTAGAGTTACACACAGGACAGCTGGGTTAGAGATACACACAGGACAGGACAGCTGGGTTAGAGATACACACAGGACAGGACAGCTGGGTTAGAGTTACACACAGGACAGGACAGCTGGGTTAGAGTTACACACAGGACAGCTGGGTTAGAGTTACACACAGGACAGCTGGGTTAGAGTTACACACAGGACAGCTGGGTTAGAGTTACACACAGGACAGGACAGCTGGGTTAGAGTTAAACACAGGACAGGACAGCTGGGTTAGAGATACACACAGGACAGGACAGCTGGGTTAGAGATACACACAGGACAGGACAGCTGGGTTGGAGATACACACAGGACAGGACAGCTGGTTTAGAGTTACACACAGGACAGGACAGCTGGGTTGGAGATACACACAGGACAGCTGAGTTTCGGCTGTGTGTGTGTGTGTGTGTGTGTGTGTCTGTGCCTGCGTGTGTTTGAGTGTGAGAAAAGGGAGAATTTGTATCACACACATCCTGTAGAATGAGAGAGATCTTTGTTCTACACACATCCTGTAGAATGAGAGAGATCTTTGTTCTACACACATCTTGTAGAATGAGAGAGATCTTTGTTCTAAACACATCTTGTAGAATGAGAGAGATCTTTGTTCTAAACACATCTTGTAGAATGAGAGAGATCTTTGTTCTACACACATCTTGTAGAATGAGAGAGATCTTTGTTCTAAACACATCTTGTAGAATGAGAGAGATCTTTGTTCTACACACATCCTGTGGAATGAAGGAAAGGAACAAGGAAAAGAAGGTATTGTGTCATGAGTGTCTTCAACGTCGGATCCTGAGAGGGTTGAAGGTCGCAGGGTGGAGACAGGCGGAGTGTGTGTGTGAGAGCGAGAGACCGGTTTAATCCGATCTGCTCCTTCAGTCTGTGTTCTGTGTTCTGTGTAGTGTGTTCTGTGTAGTGTGTTCTGTGTAGTGTGTAGTGTGTTCTGTGTAGTGTGTAGTGTGTAGTGTGTTCTGTGTAGTGTGTAGTGTGTTCTGTGTAGTGTGTAGTGTGTAGTGTGTTCTGTGTAGTGTGTAGTGTGTTCTGTGTAGTGTGTTGTGTGTAGTGTGTTCTGTGTAGTGTGTTCTGTGTAGTGTGTTGTGTGTAGTGTGTTCTGTGTAGTGTGTTCTGTGTTGTGTGTTCTGTGTTCTGTGTAGTGTGTTCTGTGTTCTGTGTTCTGTGTAGTGTGTTCTGTGTTCTGTGTAGTGTGTTGTGTGTAGTGTGTTCTGTGTAGTGTGTTCTGTGTTGTGTGTTCTGTGTTCTGTGTAGTGTGTTCTGTGTTCTGTGTAGTGTGTTCTGTGTAGTGTGTTGTGTGTAGTGTGTTCTGTGTAGTGTGTAGTGTGTTCTGTGTAGTGTGTATTGTGTTGTGTGTTCTGTGTAGTGTGTAGTGTGTAGTGTGTTCTGTGTAGTGTGTAGTGTGTAGTGTGTTCTGTGTAGTGTGTAGTGTGTTCTGTGTAGTGTGTTCTGTGTAGTGTGTTGTGTGTAGTGTGTTCTGTGTAGTGTGTTCTGTGTTGTGTGTAGTGTGTTCTGTGTAGTGTGTTCTGTGTAGTGTGTTCTGTGTAGTGTGTAGTGTGTTGTGTGTAGTGTGTTCTGTGTAGTGTGTTCTGTGTTCTGTGTTCTGTGTAGTGTGTTTAGAAGGTCTGTACGTCACAGACTGAAATGTCATCCAGTAGTTTGTTCTGTAACGTTTCTGTCTATCTGAGAAAACAGATTCTTGCCAAACATGAACAGATCAGTGTCTGTATTCAAAACTCCAGAGTCCCTTCAACCACTTCCTCTCGTTAAATATTCTCATGTGGTTATTAAAAAATAAATCATCTACATTTTAAACAGAATAAACTACTCCATAACGGAATATCTTTGAATCTGTTACGTCGTGATGACATTTCCTTTTAAACTTTTGTTTGATTTAATCCAACTTCATCGAGCTTGTTGTTTTTGACTTGTCTACAATGGTTTATCTTTCGTTGACTTCTCTCAGCTGGTTACGGTGAGGAAGTTGTGCTGGGTAACAGAATCAACTCCTGACAATATTTTTCAGATTTCCCTAACCTCTGTGTGACCCCTAACCTCTGTGTGACCCCTATCAGCAGGAGGAGGTGATGGACTGGTGGTCTGCGCTTGGACCAGAGAGAGGAGCAAGTGTTATAACTACCTACCTACACAGGTAGGTGTGCGTGTGCAGGGCTCGCTGCCTGTGTCCAAAGAGACTTACAGTCCATCTGTGCACACATTTGCAACACCAGAATAGAACCCACAATCCTAGTGTTACAAGAGCCATGCTCTACCATCTGAACCATCTGAACTACACTCTACCATCTGAACCATCTGAACTACAGTCTACCATCTGAACCATCTGAACTACACTCTACCATCTGAACCATCTGAACTACACTCTACCATCTGAACCATCTGAACTACACTCTACCATCTGAACCATCTGAACTACACTCTACCATCTGAACCATCTGAACTACACTCTACCATCTGAACCATCTGAACTACACTCTACCATCTGAACTACACTCTACCATCTGAACCACTCTACCATCTGAACCATCTGAACTACACTCTACCATCTGAACCATCTGAACTACAGTCTACCATCTGAACCATCTGAACTACACTCTACCATCTGAACCACTCTACCATCTGAACCACTCTGACCATCTGAACCATCTGAACTACACTCTACCATCTGAACTACACTCTACCATCTGAACCATCTGAACTACACTCTACCATCTGAACTACACTCTACCATCTGAACTACACTCTACCATCTCAACTACACTCTACCATCTGAACCATCTGAACTACACTCTACCATCTGAACTACACTCTACCATCTGAACTACACTCTACCATCTGAACCATCTGAACTACACTCTACCATCTGAACCATCTGAACTACACTCTACCATCTGAACCATCTACCATCTGAACTACACTCTACCATCTGAACTACACTCTACCATATGAACTACACTCTACCATCTGAACCATCTGAACTACACTCTACCATCTGAACTACACTCTACCATCTGAACTACACTCTACCATCTAAACCATCTGAACTACACTACCATCTGAACTACACTCTACCATCTGAACTACACTCTACCATCTGAACCATCTGAACTACACTCTACCATCTGAACCATCTGAACTACACTCTACCATCTGAACTACACTCTACCATCTGAACTACACTCTACCATCTGAACTACACTCTACCATCTGAACCACACTCTACCATCTGAACTACACTCTACCACCTGAACCATCTGAACTACACTCTACCATCTGAACCATCTGAACTACACTCTACCATCTGAACCATCTGAACTACACTCTACTATCTGAACTACACTCTACCATCTGAACTACACTCTACCATCTGAACCATCTGAACTACACTCTACCATCTGAACTACACTCTACCATCTGAACTACACTCTACCATCTGAACCATCTGAACTACACTCTACCATCTGAACCATCTGAACTACACTACCATCTGAACTACACTCTACCATCTGAACTACACTCTACCATCTGAACCATCTGAACTACACTCTACCATCTGAACCATCTGAACTACACTCTACCATCTGAACTACACTCTACCATCTGAACTACACTCTACCATCTGAACTACACTCTACCATCTGAACCACACTCTACCATCTGAACTACACTCTACCACCTGAACCATCTGAACTACACTCTACCATCTGAACCATCTGAACTACACTCTACCATCTGAACCATCTGAACTACACTCTACTATCTGAACTACACTCTACCATCTGAACTACACTCTACCATCTGAACCATCTGAACTACACTCTACCATCTGAACTACACTCTACCATCTGAACTACACTCTACCATCTGAACCATCTGAACTACACTCTGTTACGTTCCCCAGATTATGTGTTGTAGATTGTGTATTTTGCATGTGTTTATTTCAGGAAATGGCTTCCTGAAATCCCTCAAGCAGCTGATTGGTCGACTCCAGGGCTAATTGGAGAGCTGATCCCGCCCCCTCGTCAAGACACAGCTGTCTCCAATTACCCATTCCTTCAGAAGCTATATAAAAGCCAGTGTTCTGTTCAGGAGGGAGATCTTTTTGGAGGTAGAGATTTTGCTGGAGGTAGGGATTGCTGAGATTGATTGTGATAGAGGTTGATTTTGCTGGAAAGTGGTATGTTCTGTGAGTTTGTTGCTCAGATAGAGCTTATTTGACATCCTTTTGTTTCTTAGTTTGTTTGAAATTGTTTAATATTCTGTTTCATTTGTTCCCAGGGGGGAAGGGGAAGGCACCTAGGGAGTGCTTAGGCAAGAGGCCCGCGGGCATACATATACCCGTAGCATATTCACTGTCTAGACAGACTAGGTAAGACCTGGGCGGACCACCCCTTGTATTTTGGTTAGGGCACCAAGTGGTGCTAAATTAGGTAAGTAGTGGGTAGGCAGGTAAGATAGGAGAGGGGGGCTTTGAGATTTACTTTCTTTGCTTTGGTTCCGTCCAGCCCCTTTTCCCCATATTACCGTGTAAAGGAATAAAGTCCTTGTAAACGGTACCACATTCTGCTTGTTGTCATTTTTACTCGCACCTACAGTCCATACCTTTTTCGCTTCACAGAGAGTTTAGTTGTAGCAGGGTGTTGCGTTCCCTCTTCATAGAGGCGTGCGTAACAACTCTACCATCTGAACTACACTCTACCATCTGAACCACACTCTACCATCTGAACCATCTGAACCACACTCTACCATCTGAACTACACTCTACCATCTGAACCATCTGAACCACACTCTACCATCTGAACCACACTCTACCATCTGAACCACACTCTACCATCTGAACTACACTCTACCATCTGAACTACACTCTACCATCTGAACCACACTCTACCATCTGAACCATCTGAACCACACTCTACCATCTGAACTACACTCTACCATCTGAACCATCTGAACTACACTCTACCATTGAACTACACTCTACCATCTGAACTACACTCTACCATCTGAACTACACTCTACCATCTGAACTACACTCTACCATCTGAACCATCTGAACTACACTCTACCATCTGAACTACACTCTACCATCTGAACTACACTCTACCATCTGAACTACACTCTACCATCTGAACTACACTCTACCATCTGAACCATCTGAACTACACTCTACCATCTGAACAACACTCTACCATCTGAACTACACTCTACCATCTGAACCATCTGAACTACACTCTACCATCTGAACCACACTCTACCATCTGAACCATCTGAACCACACTCTACCATCTGAACTACACTCTACCATCTGAACCATCTGAACTACACTCTACCATTGAACTACACTCTACCATCTGAACTACACTCTACCATCTGAACTACACTCTACCATCTGAACTACACTCTACCATCTGAACCATCTGAACTACACTCTACCATCTGAACTACACTCTACCATCTGAACTACACTCTACCATCTGAACTACACTCTACCATCTGAACTACACTCTACCATCTGAACTACACTCTACCATCTGAACAACACTCTACCATCTGAACTACACTCTACCATCTGAACCATCTGAACCACACTCTACCATCTGAACTACACTCTACCATCTGAACTACACTCTACCATCTGAACCATCTGAACTATACTCTACCATCTGAACCATCTGAACTACACTCTACCATCTGAACTACACTCTACCATCTGAACTACACTCTACCATCTGAACTACACTCTACCATCTGAACCACACTCTACCATCTGAACTACACTCTACCACCTGAACCATCTGAACTACACTCTACCATCTGAACCATCTGAACTACACTCTACTATCTGAACTACACTCTACCATCTGAACTACACTACCATCTGAACCATCTGAACTACACTCTACCATCTGAACTACACTCTACCATCTGAACTACACTCTACCATCTGAACCATCTGAACTACTCTGTTACGTTCCCCAGATTATGTGTTGTAGATTGTGTATTTTGCATGTGTTTATTTCAGGAAATGGCTTCCTGAAATCCCTCAAGCAGCTGATTGGTCGACTCAGGGCTAATTGGAGAGCTGACCCCGCCCCTCGTCAAGACACAGCTGTCTCCAATTACCCATTCCTTCAGAAGCTATATAAAAGCCAGTGTTCTGTTCAGGAGGGAGATCTTTTTGGAGGTAGAGATTTTGCTGGAGGTAGGGATTGCTGAGATTGATTGTGATAGAGGTTGATTTTGCTGGAAAGTGGTATGTTCTGTGAGTTTGTTGCTCAGATAGAGCTTATTTGACATCCTTTTGTTTCTTAGTTTGTTTGAAATTGTTTAATATTCTGTTTCATTTGTTCCCAGGGGGGAAGGGGAAGGCACCTAGGGAGTGCTTAGGCAAGAGGCCCGCGGGCATACATATACCCGTAGCATATTCACTGTCTAGACAGACTAGGTAAGACCTGGGCGGACCACCCCTTGTATTTTGGTTAGGGCACCAAGTGGTGCTAAATTAGGTAAGTAGTGGGTAGGCAGGTAAGATAGGAGAGGGGGGCTTTGAGATTTACTTTCTTTGCTTTGGTTCCGTCCAGCCCCTTTTCCCCATATTACCGTGTAAAGGAATAAAGTCCTTGTAAACGGTACCACATTCTGCTTGTTGTCATTTTTACTCGCACCTACAGTCCATACCTTTTTCGCTTCACAGAGAGTTTAGTTGTAGCAGGGTGTTGCGTTCCCTCTTCATAGAGGCGTGCGTAACAACTCTACCATCTGAACTACACTCTACCATCTGAACCACACTCTACCATCTGTACCATCTGAACCACACTCTACCATCTGAACCATCTGAACCACACTCTACCATCTGAACTACACTCTACCATCTGAACCATCTGAACCACACTCTACCATCTGAACCACACTCTACCATCTGAACCACACTCTACCATCTGAACTACACTCTACCATCTGAACTACACTCTACCATCTGAACCACACTCTACCATCTGAACCATCTGAACCACACTCTACCATCTGAACTACACTCTACCATCTGAACCATCTGAACCACACTCTACCATCTGAACCACACTCTACCATCTGAACCACACTCTACCATCTGAACTACACTCTACCATCTGAACTACACTCTACCATCTGAACCACACTCTACCATCTGAACCATCTGAACCACACTCTACCATCTGAACTACACTCTACCATCTGAACCATCTGAACTACACTCTACCATCTGAACTACACTCTACCATCTGAACTACACTCTACCATCTGAACTACACTCTACCATCTGAACTACACTCTACCATCTGAACCATCTGAACTACACTCTACCATCTGAACTACACTCTACCATCTGAACTACACTCTACCATCTGAACTACACTCTACCATCTGAACTACACTCTACCATCTGAACCATCTGAACTACACTCTACCATCTGAACAACACTCTACCATCTGAACTACACTCTACCATCTGAACCATCTGAACTACACTCTACCATCTGAACTACACTCTACCATCTGAACTACACTCTACCATCTGAACCATCTGAACTACACTCTACCATCTGAACTACACTCTACCATCTGAACTACACTCTACCATCTGAACTACACTCTACCATCTGAACTACACTCTACCATCTGAACCATCTGAACTACACTCTACCATCTGAACCATCTGAACTACACTCTACCATCTGAACTACACTCTACCATCTGAACTACACTCTACCATCTGAACTACACTCTACCATCTGAACCACACTCTACCATCTGAACTACACTCTACCACCTGAACCATCTGAACTACACTCTACCATCTGAACCATCTGAACTACACTCTACTATCTGAACTACACTCTACCATCTGAACTACACTACCATCTGAACCATCTGAACTACACTCTACCATCTGAACTACACTCTACCATCTGAACTACACTCTACCATCTGAACCATCTGAACTACACTCTGTTACGTTCCCCAGATTATGTGTTGTAGATTGTGTATTTTGCATGTGTTTATTTCAGGAAATGGCTTCCTGAAATCCCTCAAGCAGCTGATTGGTCGACTCCAGGGCTAATTGGAGAGCTGACCCCGCCCCCTCATCAAGACACAGCTGTCTCCAATTACCCATTCCTTCAGAAGCTATATAAAAGCCAGTGTTCTGTTCAGGAGGGAGATCTTTTGGAGGTAGAGATTTTGCTGGAGGTAGGGATTGCTGAGATTGATTGTGATAGAGGTTGATTTTGCTGGAAAGTGGTATGTTCTGTGAGTTTGTTGCTCAGATAGAGCTTATTTGACATCCTTTTGTTTCTTAGTTTGTTTGAAATTGTTTAATATTCTGTTTCATTTGTTCCCAGGGGGGAAGGGGAAGGCACCTAGGGAGTGCTTAGGCAAGAGGCCCGCGGGCATACATATACCCGTAGCATATTCACTGTCTAGACAGACTAGGTAAGACCTGGGCGGACCACCCCTTGTATTTTGGTTAGGGCACCAAGTGGTGCTAAATTAGGTAAGTAGTGGGTAGGCAGGTAAGATAGGAGAGGGGGGGGGCTTTGAGATTTACTTTCTTTGCTTTGGTTCCGTCCAGCCCCTTTTCCCCATATTACCGTGTAAAGGAATAAAGTCCTTGTAAACGGTACCACATTCTGCTTGTTGTCATTTTTACTCGCACCTACAGTCCATACCTTTTTCGCTTCACAGAGAGTTTAGTTGTAGCAGGGTGTTGCGTTCCCTCTTCATAGAGGCGTGCGTAACAACTCTACCATCTGAACTACACTCTACCATCTGAACCACACTCTACCATCTGAACCATCTGAACCACACTCTACCATCTGAACTACACTCTACCATCTGAACCATCTGAACCACACTCTACCATCTGAACCATCTGAACCACACTCTACCATCTGAACTACACTCTACCATCTGAACTACACTCTACCATCTGAACTACACTCTACCATCTGAACCACACTCTACCATCTGAACCATCTGAACCACACTCTACCATCTGAACTACACTCTACCATCTGAACTACACTCTACCATCTGAACTACACTCTACCATCTGAACTACACTCTACCATCTGAACTACACTCTACCATCTGAACAACACTCTACCATCTGAACTACACTCTACCATCTGAACCATCTGAACTACACTCTACCATCTGAACTACACTCTCCATCTGAACTACACTCTACCATCTGAACTACACTCTACCATCTGAACTACACTCTACCATCTGAACTACACTCTACCATCTGAACTACACTCTACCATCTGAACTACACTCTACCATCTGAACCACTCTACCATCTGAACTACACTCTACCATCTGAACTACACTCTACCATCTGAACTACACTCTACCATCTGAACCACACTCTACCATCTGAACCATCTTAACCATCTGAACCACACTCTACCATCTGAACCATCTTAACCATCTGAACCACACTCTACCATCTGAACCACACTCTACCATCTGAACTACACTCTACCATCTGAACCACTCTACCATCTGAACAACACTCTACCATCTGAACTACACTCTACCATCTGAACTACACTCTACCATCTGAACTACACTCTACCATCTGAACTACACTCTACCATCTGAACTACACTCTACCATCTGAACTACACTCTACCATCTGAACTACACTCTACCATCTGAACTACACTCTACCATCTGAACCACACTCTACCATCTGAACCATCTTAACCATCTGAACCACACTCTACCATCTGAACCATCTGAACTACACTCTACCATCTGAACTACACTCTCCATCTGAACTACACTCTACCATCTGAACTACACTCTACCATCTGAACTACACTCTACCATCTGAACTACACTCTACCATCTGAACTACACTCTACCATCTGAACTACACTCTACCATCTGAACCACTCTACCATCTGAACTACACTCTACCATCTGAACTACACTCTACCATCTGAACTACACTCTACCATCTGAACCACACTCTACCATCTGAACCATCTTAACCATCTGAACCACACTCTACCATCTGAACCATCTTAACCATCTGAACCACACTCTACCATCTGAACCATCTTAACCATCTGAACTACACTCTACCATCTGAACCACTCTACCATCTGAACAACACTCTACCATCTGAACTACACTCTACCATCTGAACTACACTCTACCATCTGAACTACACTCTACCATCTGAACTACACTCTACCATCTGAACTACACTCTACCATCTGAACCACTCTACCATCTGAACTACACTCTACCATCTGAACTACACTCTACCATCTGAACTACACTCTACCATCTGAACTACACTCTACCATCTGAACTACACTCTACCATCTGAACTACACTCTACCATCTGAACTACACTCTACCATCTGAACCACTCTACCATCTGAACTACACTCTACCATCTGAACTACACTCTACCATCTGAACCACTCTACCATCTGAACTACACTCTACCATCTGAACTACACTCTACCATCTGAACTACACTCTACCATCTGAACTACACTCTACCATCTGAACTACACTCTACCATCTGAACTACACTCTACCATCTGAACTACACTCTACCATCTGAACTACACTCTACCATCTGAACTACACTCTACCATCTGAACTACACTCTACCATCTGAACCACTCTACCATCTGAACTACACTCTACCATCTGAACTACACTCTACCATCTGAACTACACTCTACCATCTGAACTACACTCTACCATCTGAACTACACTCTACCATCTGAACAACACTCTACCATCTGAACAACACTCTACCATCTGAACTACACTCTACCATCTGAACTACACTCTACCATCTGAACCATCTGAACTACACTCTACCATCTGAACAACACTCTACCATCTGAACTACACTCTACCATCTGAACCATCTGAACTACACTCTACCATCTGAACAACACTCTACCATCTGAACTACACTCTACCATCTGAACCATCTGAACTACACTCTACCATCTGAACAACACTCTACCATCTGAACAACACTCTACCATCTGAACAACACTCTACCATCTGAACTACACTCTACCATCTGAACTACACTCTACCATCTGAACCACTCTACCATCTGAACTACACTCTACCATCTGAACCATCTGAACTACACTCTACCATCTGAACCATCTGAACTACACTCTACCATCTGAACCACACTCTTCCTCTTTGACACAGAAACATGTATATATATATATATATGTGTGTTTTTAGAAGAAAATGCTCTGATGTTCCCAACTTTCCAATTATTCCATGCGGGGAATGCCATGGGGGATAGATACGGAATAACATGCCATGCCTCTATGATGTCATCATTCTCAGACGCCAGCCAGCCGCCCTCATGCCTCGACTCACCCCTGGTCTGGTCCGCCTGTGTTGTGTCCCTTGGTAGTGAGCAACTGTTTCCAGCACTTAACCCCTCCCTCGTCTCCTCTCTAACCCCTCCCTCATCTCTTCTTTAACCCCTCCTCTTCTCTAACCCCTCCCTCGTCTCCTCTTTAACCCCTCCCTCGTGTCCTCTCTAACGCCTCCCCTTCTCCTCTCTAACTCCTACCCCTCCTCGTCTCTAACCCCTCCCTCGTCTCCTCCGTAACCCCTCCTCGTCTCCTCCGTAACCCCTCCTCGTCTCCTCTCTAACCCCTCCTCGTCTCCTATCTAACCCCTACCCCTCCTCTTCTCCTCTCTAACCCCTACCCCTCGTCTCCTCTCTAACCCCTACCCCTCCTCTTCTCTAACCCCTACCCCTCCTCTTCTCTAACCCTCCCTCATCTCCTCTTTAACCCCTCCTCCTCTCTAAACCCTCCTCATCTCCTCTTTAACCCTTCTTCTTCTCTAACCCCTCCCTCAACTCCTCTTTAACCCCTCCTCTTCTCTAAACCCTCCTCATCTCCTCTTTAACCCCTCCTCTTCTCTAAACCCTCCTCATCTCCTCTTTAACCCCTCCTCCTCTTTAACCACTCCTCGTCTCCTCTTTAACCCCTCCTTGTCTCCTCTTCAACCCCAACCCTCGTCTCATCTTTAACCTCTCCTCCTCTTTAACTCCTCCCGCATCTCCTCTTTAACCCCTCCCTCATCTCCTCTTTAACCCCTCCCTCATCTCCTCTTTAACCCCTCCTCTTCTCTAACCACTCCCTCATCTCCTCTTTAACCCCTCCCTCGTGTCCTCTCTAACGCCTCCCCTTCTCCTCTCTAACTCCTACCCCTCCTCGTCTCTAACCCCTCCCACGTCTCCTCCGTAACCCCTACCCCTCCTCTTCTCTAACCCCTACCCCTCCTCTTCTCTAACCCCTCCCTCATCTCCTCTTTAACCCCTCCTCTTCTCTAAACCCCCCTCATCTCCTCTTTAACCCCTCCTCTTCTCTAACTCCCCCTCATCTCCTCTTTAACCCATCTTCTTCTCTAACTCCTCCCCATCTCCTCTTTAACCCCTCCTCTTCTCTAACCCCTCCCTCATCTCCTCTTTAACCCCTCCTCTTCTCTAACTCCTCCTCCATCTCCTCTTTAACCCCTCCTCTTCTCTAACCCCTCCCCATCTCCTCTTTAACCCTCCTCTTCTCTAACTCCACCATCTCCTCTTTAACCCCTCCCTCATTTCCTCTTTAACCCCTCCTCTTCTCTAACCCCTCCCTCATCTCCTCTTTAACCCCTCCTCTTCTCTAACCCCTCCCTCATCTCATCTTTAACCCTCCCTCATCTCCTCTTTAACCCCTCCTCTTCTCTAACCCCTCCCTCATCTCCTCTCTAACCCCTCCCTCATTTCCTCTTTAACCCCTCCTCTTCTCTAACCCCTCCCTCATCTCCTCCTTAACCCCTCCTCTTCTCTAACTCCCCCTCATCTCCTCTTTAACCCCTCCTCTTCTCTAACCCCTCCCTCATCTCCTCTTTAACCCCTCCTCTTCTCTAACCCTCCCTCCTCTTCTCTTTAACCCCTCCCTCATCTCCTCTTTAACCCCTCCCCATCTCCTCTTTAACCCCTCCTCTTCTCTAACCCCTCCCTCATCTCCTCTTTAACCCCTCCTCTTCTCTAACTCCTCCCTCATCTCCTCTTTAACCCCTCCTCTTCTGTAACTCCCCCTCATCTCCTCTTTAACCCCTCCTCTTCTCTAACTCCTCCCTCATCTCCTCTTTAACCCCTCCTCTTCTGTAACTCCCCCTCATCTCCTCTTTAACCCCTCCTCTTCTCTAACCCCTCCCTCATCTCCTCTTTAACCCCTCCTCTTCTCTAACTCCTCCCTCATCTCCTCTTTAACCCCTCCTCTTCTGTAACTCCCCCTCATCTCCTCTTTAACCCCTCCTCTTCTCTAACTCCCCCTCATCTCCTCTTTAACCCCTCCTCTTCTCTAACTCCCCCTCATCTCCTCTTTAACCCCTCCTCTTCTCTAACTCCCCCTCATCTCCTCTTTAACCCCTCCTCTTCTCTAACCCCTACGGTAGGATGCTACAAAGAGGGGACGACTTCTTTGCCTACTAAAGAATTGTTATTTCCCTATCGCCTACTTATTGGTTTCCGGGTCAAGGAGAAAAGGTCTCTCTCTCTCTAACCCTTCTCTCTCTCTCTCTAACCCTTCTCTCTCTCTCTCTAACCTTTCTCTCTCTCTCTCTAACCCTTCTCTCTCTCTCTCTAACCCTTCTCTCTCTCTCTCTAACCCTTCTCTCTCTCTCTCTCTCTCTCTCTCTCTCTAACCCTTCTCTCTCTCTCTCTCTCTAACCCTTCTCTCTAACCTCTCTCTCTAACCCTTCTCTCTCTCTCTCTAACCCTTCTCTAACCCTTCTCTCTCTCTCTCTAACCCTTCTCTAACCCTTCTCTCTCTCTCTCTAACCCTTCTCTCTCTAACCCTTCTCTCTCTAACCCCTCTCTCTAACCCTTCTCTCTCTAACCCCTCTCTCTAACCCTTCTCTCTCTCTCTAACCCTTCTCTCTCTAACCCCTCTCTCTAACCCTTCTCTCTCTAACCCTTCTCTCTCTAACCCTTCTCTCTCTAACCCTTCTCTCTCTAACCCTTCTCTCTCTAACCCTTCTCTCTCTCTCTCTCTCTAACCCTTCTCTCTCTAACCCCTCTCTCTAACCCTTCTCTCTCTAACCCTTCTCTCTCTAACCCTTCTCTCTCTAACCCCTCTCTCTCTCTCTCTCTCTCTCTAACCCTTCTCTCTCTCTCTCTCTAACCCTTCTCTCTCTCTCTCTCTAACCCTTCTCTCTCTCTAACCCTTCTCTCTCTAACCCTTCTCTCTCCTACCCTTCTCTCTCTAACCCCTCTCTCTAACCCTTCTCTCTCTCTCTCTCTAACCCTTCTCTCTCTAACCCTTCTCTCTCTAACCCTTCTCTCTCTAACCCCTCTCTCTAACCCTTCTCTCTCTAACCCTTCTCTCTCTAACCCTTCTCTCTCTCTCTAACCCTTCTCTCTCTAACCCTTCTCTCTCTAACCCCTCTCTCTAGCCCTTCTCTCTCTAACCCCCTCTCTCTAGCCCTTCTCTCTCTAACCCTTCTCTCTCTAACCCCTCTCTCTAACCCCTCTCTCTAACCCCTCTCTCTAACCCTTCTCTCTCTGTCTCTCTCTCTCTCTCTCTCTCTCTCTCTCTCTCTCTGTCTCTCTCTAACCCTTCTCTCTCTCTCTCTAACCCTTCTCTCTCTAACCCTTCTCTCTCTAACCCTTCTCTCTCTAACCCTTCTCTCTCTAACCCCTCTCTCTAACCCTTCTCTCTCTAACCCTTCTCTCTCTAACCCTTCTCTCTCTAACCCTTCTCTAACCCTTCTACCTCTAACCCTCTCTCTCTCTCTCTAACCCTTCTCTCTCTCTCTCTCTCTCTAACTCTTCTCTCTCTAACCCTTCTCTCTCTGACCCCTCTCTCTAGCCCTTCTCTCTCTAACCCTTCTCTCTCTAACCCCTCTCTCTAACCCTTCTCTCTCTAACCCTTCTCTCTCTAACCCCTCTCTCTAACCCCTCTCTCTAACCCTTCTCTCTCTAACCCTTCTCTCTCACCCTTCTCTCTCTAACCCTCTCTCTAACCCCTCTCTCTAACCCTTCTCTCTCTGTCTCTTTCTCTCTCTCTCTCTCTCTCTCTCTCTGTCTCTCTCTCTCTAACCCTTCTCTCTCTCTCTCTCTAACCCTTCTCTCTCTCTCTCTAACCCTTCTCTCTCTCTAACCCTTCTCTCTCTCTCTAACCCTTCTCTCTCTCTCTCTAACCCTTCTCTCTCTCTCTCTCTCTCTCTCCTAACCCTTCTCTCTCTCTCTCTCTCTAACCCTTCTCTCTAACCTCTCTCTCTAACCCTTCTCTCTCTCTCTAACCCTTCTCTCTCTAACCCTTCTCTCTCTAACCCCTCTCTCTAACCCTTCTCTCTCTCTCTAACCCTTCTCTCTCTAACCCCTCTCTCTAACCCTTCTCTCTCTAACCCTTCTCTCTCTAACCCTTCTCTCTCTCTCTCTCTCTCTCTCTCTCTCTCTCTCTCTAACCCTTCTCTCTAACCTCTCTCTCTAACCCTTCTCTCTCTCTCTAACCCTTCTCTAACCCTTCTCTCTCTCTCTCTAACCCTTCTCTCTCTAACCCTTCTCTCTCTAACCCCTCTCTCTAACCCTTCTCTCTCTCTCTAACCCTTCTCTCTCTAACCCTTCTCTAACCCTTCTACCTCTAACCCTCTCTCTCTCTCTCTAACCCTTCTCTCTCTCTCTCTCTCTCTAACCCTTCTCTCTCTAACCCTTCTCTCTCTGACCCCTCTCTCTAGCCCTTCTCTCTCTAACCCTTCTCTCTCTAACCCCTCTCTCTAACCCTTCTCTCTCTAACCCTTCTCTCTCTAACCCCTCTCTCTAACCCCTCTCTCTAACCCTTCTCTCTCTAACCCTTCTCTCTCACCCTTCTCTCTCTAACCCCTCTCTCTAACCCTCTCTCTAACCCTTCTCTCTCTGTCTCTTTCTCTCTCTCTCTCTCTCTCTCTCTCTCTGTCTCTCTCTCTAACCCTTCTCTCTCTCTCTCTCTAACCCTTCTCTCTCTCTCTCTAACCATTCTCTCTCTCTCTAACCCTTCTCTCTCTCTCTAACCCTTCTCTCTCTCTCTCTAACCCTTCTCTCTCTCTCTCTCTCTCTCCCTAACCCTTCTCTCTCTCTCTCTCTCTAACCCTTCTCTCTAACCTCTCTCTCTAACCCTTCTCTCTCTCTCTAACCCTTCTCTAACCCTTCTCTCTCTCTCTCTAACCCTTCTCTCTCTAACCCTTCTCTCTCTAACCCCTCTCTCTAACCCTTCTCTCTCTCTCTAACCCTTCTCTCTCTAACCCCTCTCTCTAACCCTTCTCTCTCTAACCCTTCTCTCTCTAACCCTTCTCTCTCTCTCTCTCTCTCTCTCTCTCTCTAACCCTTCTCTCTAACCTCTCTCTCTAACCCTTCTCTCTCTCTCTAACCCTTCTCTAACCCTTCTCTCTCTCTCTCTAACCCTTCTCTCTCTAACCCTTCTCTCTCTAACCCCTCTCTCTAACCCTTCTCTCTCTCTCTAACCCTTCTCTCTCTAACCCCTCTCTCTAACCCTTCTCTCTCTAACCCTTCTCTCTCTAACCCTTCTCTCTCTAACCCTTCTCTCTCTCTCTCTCTCTCTCTAACCCTTCTCTCTCTAACCCCTCTCTCTAACCCTTCTCTCTCTAACCCTTCTCTCTCTAACCCTTCTCTCTCTAACCCCTCTCTCTCTCTCTCTCTCTAACCCTTCTCTCTCTCTCTCTCTAACCCTTCTCTCTCTCTAACCCTTCTCTCTCTAACCCTTCTCTCTCCTACCCTTCTCTCTCTAACCCCTCTCTCTAACCCTTCTCTCTCTCTCTCTCTAACCCTTCTCTCTCTACCCTTCTCTCTCTAACCCCTCTCTCTAACCCTTCTCTCTCTCTCTCTAACCCTTCTCTCTCTAACCCTTCTCTCTCTAACCCTTCTCTCTCTAACCCTTCTCTCTCTAACCCTTCTCTCTCTAACTTCTCTCTCTAACCCCTCTCTCTAACCCTTCTCTCTCTAACCCTTCTCTCACTAACCCTTCTCTCTCTCTCTCTCTCTCTCTCTCTCTCTAACCCTTCTCTCTCTAACCCCTCTCTCTAACCCCTCTCTCTAACCCTTCTCTCTCTCTCTCTCTCTAACCCTTCTCTCTCTAACCCCTCTCTCTCTAACCCTTCTCTCTCTAACCCTTCTCTCTCTAACCCCTCTCTCTAACCCTTCTCTCTCTAACCCCTCTTCTCTAACCCCTCCCTCATCTCCTCTTTAACCCCTCCTCTTCTCTAACTCCCCCTCATCTCCTCTTTAACCCCTCCTCTTCTCTAACTCCCCCTCATCTCCTCCTTAACCCCTCCTCTTCTCTAACTCCCCCTCATCTCCTCCTTAACCCCTCCTCTTCTCTCTCTCTCTCTCTCTCTCTCTAACCCTTCTCTCTCTCTCTCTCTCTAACCCTTCTCTCTCTCTCTCTAACCCTTCTCTCTCTCTCTCTCTCTCTCTCTAACCCTTCTCTCTCTAACCCCTCTCTCTAACCCTTCTCTCTCTAACCCTTCTCTCTCTAACCCTTCTCTCTCTAACCCCTCTCTCTCTAACCCTTCTCTCTCTAACCCCTCTCTCTCTCTCTCTCTCTCTAACCCTTCTCTCTCTCTCTCTCTCTAACCCTTCTCTCTCTCTCTCTCTCTCTAACCCTTCTCTCTCTCTAACCCTTCTCTCTCTAACCCTTCTCTCTCCTACCCTTCTCTCTCTAACCCCTCTCTCTAACCCTTCTCTCTCTCTCTCTCTAACCCTTCTCTCTCTAACCCTTCTCTCTCTAACCCTTCTCTCTCTAACCCTTCTCTCTCTTACCCCTCTCTCTAACCCTTCTCTCTCTAACCCTTCTCTCTCTAACCCTTCTCTCTCTAACCCTTCTCTCTCTCTCTCTCTCTCTAACCCTTCTCTCTCTAACCCTTCTCTCTCTAACCCCTCTCTCTAGCCCTTCTCTCTCTAACCCCTCTCTAGCCCTTCTCTCTCTAACCCTTCTCTCTCTAACCCCTCTCTCTAACCCCTCTCTCTAACCCCTCTCTCTAACCCTTCTCTCTCTGTCTCTCTCTCTCTCTCTCTCTCTCTCTCTGTCTCTCTCTAACCCTTCTCTCTCTCTCTCTCTCTAACCCTTCTCTCTCTAACCCTTCTCTCTCTAACCCTTCTCTCTCTAACCCCTCTCTCTAACCCTTCTCTCTCTAACCCTTCTCTCTCTAACCCTTCTCTCTCTAACCCTTCTCTAACCCTTCTACCTCTAACCCTCTCTCTCTCTCTCTCTAACCCTTCTCTCTCTCTCTCTCTCTCTCTAACCCTTCTCTCTCTAACCCTTCTCTCTCTGACCCCTCTCTCTAGCCCTTCTCTCTCTAACCCTTCTCTCTCTAACCCCTCTCTCTAACCCTTCTCTCTCTAACCCCTCTCTCTAACCCTCTCTCTAACCCTTCTCTCTCTAACCCCTCTCTCTAACCCCTCTCTCTAACCCTTCTCTCTCTAACCCCTCTCTCTAACCCCTCTCTCTAACCCTTCTCTCTCTGTCTCTTTCTCTCTCTCTCTCTCTCTCTCTCTCTCTCTGTCTCTCTCTCTAACCCTTCTCTCTCTCTCTCTCTCTCTAACCCTTCTCTCTCTAACCCCTCTCTCTCTAACCCTTCTCTCTCTAACCCTTCTCTCTCTCTCTCTCTAACGCTTCTCTCTCTCTCTCTAACCCTTCTCTCTCTCTCTCTAACCCTTCTCTCTCTCTCTCTAACCCTTCTCTCTCTCTCTCTAACCCTTCTCTCTCTCTCTCTCTCTCTCTCTCTCTAACCCTTCTCTCTCTCTCTCTCTCTCTAACCCTTCTCTCTCTAACCCTTCTCTCTCTAACCCCTCTCTCTAGCCCTTCTCTCTCTAACCCCTCTCTCTAGCCCTTCTCTCTCTAACCCTTCTCTCTCTAACCCCTCTCTCTAACCCCTCTCTCTAACCCCTCTCTCTAACCCTTCTCTCTCTGTCTCTCTCTCTCTCTCTCTCTCTCTCTCTGTCTCTCTCTAACCCTTCTCTCTCTCTCTCTCTCTCTAACCCTTCTCTCTCTAACCCTTCTCTCTCTAACCCCTCTCTCTAACCCTTCTCTCTCTAACCCTTCTCTCTCTAACCCTTCTCTCTCTAACCCTTCTCTCTCTAACCCTTCTCTCTCTCTCTCTCTCTCTAACCCTTCTCTCTCTAACCCTTCTCTCTCTAACCCCTCTCTCTGGCCCTTCTCTCTCTAACCCCTCTCTCTGGCCCTTCTCTCTCTAACCCTTCTCTCTCTAACCCCTCTCTCTAACCCCTCTCTCTAACCCTTCTCTCTCTGTCTCTCTCTCTCTCTCTCTCTCTCTCTCTGTCTCTCTCTAACCCTTCTCTCTCTCTCTCTCTCTAACCCTTCTCTCTCTAACCCTTCTCTCTCTAACCCTTCTCTCTCTAACCCCTCTCTCTAACCCTTCTCTCTCTAACCCTTCTCTCTCTAACCCTTCTCTCTCTAACCCTTCTCTAACCCTTCTACCTCTAACCCTCTCTCTCTCTCTCTAACTCTTCTCTCTCTCTCTCTCTCTCTCTCTAACCCTTCTCTCTCTAACCCTTCTCTCTCTGACCCCTCTCTCTAGCCCTTCTCTCTCTAACCCTTCTCTCTCTAACCCCTCTCTCTAACCCTTCTCTCTCTAACCCCTCTCTCTAACCCCTCTCTCTAACCCTTCTCTCTCTAACCCCTCTCTCTAACCCCTCTCTCTAACCCTTCTCTCTCTAACCCCTCTCTCTAACCCTCTCTCTAACCCTTCTCTCTCTGTCTCTTTCTCTCTCTCTCTCTCTCTCTCTCTGTCTCTCTCTCTAACCCTTCTCTCTCTCTCTCTCTCTAACCCTTCTCTCTCTAACCCCTCTCTCTCTAACCCTTCTCTCTCTAACCCTTCTCTCTCTCTCTCTCTAACCCTTCTCTCTCTCTCTCTAACCCTTCTCTCTCTCTCTCTAACCCTTCTCTCTCTCTCTCTAACCCTTCTCTCTCTCTCTCTAACCCTTCTCTCTCTCTCTCTCTCTCTCTCTCTAACCCTTCTCTCTCTCTCTCTCTCTCTAACCCTTCTCTCTCTAACCCTTCTCTCTCTAACCCCTCTCTCTAGCCCTTCTCTCTCTAACCCCTCTCTCTAGCCCTTCTCTCTCTAACCCTTCTCTCTCTAACCCCTCTCTCTAACCCCTCTCTCTAACCCTTCTCTCTCTGTCTCTCTCTCTCTCTCTCTCTCTCTCTCTGTCTCTCTCTAACCCTTCTCTCTCTCTCTCTCTCTAACCCTTCTCTCTCTAACCCTTCTCTCTCTAACCCCTCTCTCTAACCCTTCTCTCTCTAACCCTTCTCTCTCTAACCCTTCTCTCTCTAACCCTTCTCTAACCCTTCTACCTCTAACCCTCTCTCTCTCTCTCTCTAACCCTTCTCTCTCTCTCTCTCTCTCTAACCCTTCTCTCTCTAACCCTTCTCTCTCTGACCCCTCTCTCTAGCCCTTCTCTCTCTAACCCTTCTCTCTCTAACCCCTCTCTCTAACCCTTCTCTCTCTAACCCCTCTCTCTAACCCCTCTCTCTAACCCTTCTCTCTCTAACCCCTCTCTCTAACCCCTCTCTCTAACCCTTCTCTCTCTAACCCCTCTCTCTAACCCCTCTCTCTAACCCTTCTCTCTCTGTCTCTTTCTCTCTCTCTCTCTCTCTCTCTCTGTCTCTCTCTCTAACCCTTCTCTCTCTCTCTCTCTCTAACCCTTCTCTCTCTAACCCCTCTCTCTCTAACCCTTCTCTCTCTAACCCTTCTCTCTCTCTCTCTCTCTAACCCTTCTCTCTCTCTCTCTCTAACCCTTCTCTCTCTCTCTCTAACCCTTCTCTCTCTCTCTCTAACCCTTCTCTCTCTCTCTCTAACCCTTCTCTCTCTCTCTCTCTCTCTCTCTCTCTAACCCTTCTCTCTCTCTCTCTCTCTAACCCTTCTCTCTCTCTCTCTAACCCTTCTCTAACCCTTCTCTCTCTCTCTCTAACCCTTCTCTCTCTAACCCTTCTCTCTCTAACCCCTCTCTAACCCTTCTCTCTCTCTCTCTAACCCTTCTCTCTCTAACCCTTCTCTCTCTAACCCTTCTCTCTCTAACCCTTCTCTCTCTCTCTCTCTCTCTCTCTCTCTAACCCTTCTCTCTCTAACCCCTCTCTCTAACCCTTCTCTCTCTAACCCTTCTCTCTCTAACCCTTCTCTCTCTAACCCCTCTCTCTCTCTCTCTCTCTCTAACCCTTCTCCCTCTCTAACCCTTCTCTCTCTCTAACCCTTCTCTCTCTAACCCTTCTCTCTCCTACCCTTCTCTCTCTAACCCCTCTCTCTAACCCTTCTCTCTCTCTCTCTCTCTAACCCTTCTCTCTCTAACCCTTCTCTCTCTAACCCTTCTCTCTCTAACCCTTCTCTCTCTAACTTCTCTCTCTAACCCCTCTCTCTAACCCTTCTCTCTCTACCCCTTCTCTCTCTAACCCTTCTCTCTCTAACCCTTCTCTCTCTCTCTCTCTCTCTCTCTCTAACCCTTCTCTCTCTAACCCTTCTCTCTCTAACCCCTCTCTCTAGCCCTTCTCTCTCTAACCCCTCTCTCTAGCCCTTCTCTCTCTAACCCCTCTCTCTAACCCCTCTCTCTCTAACCCTTCTCTCTCTGTCTCTCTCTCTCTCTCTCTCTCTCTCTCTGTCTCTCTCTAACCCTTCTCTCTCTCTCTCTCTAACCCTTCTCTCTCTAACCCCTCTCTCTCTAACCCTTCTCTCTCTAACCCTTCTCTATCTAACCCTTCTCTCTCTAACCCTTCTCTCTCTAACCCCTCTCTCTAACCCTTCTCTCTCTAACCCTTCTCTCTCTAACCCTTCTCTCTCTAACCCTTCTCTAACCCCCTACCTCTAACCCTCTCTCTCTCTCTCTCTCTAACCCTTCTCTCTCTCTCTCTCTCTCTCTAACCCTTCTCTCTCTCTCTCTCTCTCTCTAACCCTTCTCTCTCTAACCCTTCTCTCTCTGACCCCTCTCTCTAGCCCTTCTCTCTCTAACCCTTCTCTCTCTAACCCTCTCTCTAACCCTTCTCTCTCTAACCCCTCTCTCTAACCCCTCTCTCTAACCCTTCTCTCTCTGTCTCTCTCTCTCTCTCTCTCTCTCTCTCTGTCTCTCTCTCTAACCCTTCTCTCTCTCTCTCTCTAACCCTTCTCTCTCTAACCCCTCTCTCTCTAACCCTTCTCTCTCTAACCCTTCTCTCTCTAACCCCTCTCTCTAACCCTTCTCTCTCTAACCCCTCTTCTCTAACCCCTCCCTCATCTCCTCTTTAACCCCTCCTCTTCTCTAACTCCCCCTCATCTCCTCTTTAACCCCTCCTCTTCTCTAACTCCCCCTCATCTCCTCCTTAACCCCTCCTCTTCTCTCTCTCTCTCTCTCTCTCTCTCTCTAACCCTTCTCTCTCTCTCTCTCTCTCTCCTAACCCTTCTCTCTCTCTCTCTCTCTCTAACCCTTCTCTCTCTCTCTCTCTCTAACCCTTCTCTCTCTCTCTCTCTCTCTCTCTCTCTCTAACCTCTCTCTCTCTCTCTCTTTCTCTCTCTGTCTCTCTCTCAGTTGTTGTAACATCTCTACACCAGTAGGGGTCGCTATACTC